>NC_050602.1:27545000-27585000 GCF_013368585.1 Megalops cyprinoides
AATAATTCAAAGCCGGATTAGCAGAAGCCCTCTCTGTACTGTGGTCAGCAGATCTGTCTTCACTGTCCTCCCCATGTTTATTTAAATATCTTTGTTTTGATATACATCTCAGCAGGGAAACGATGATCATTTCAAAGAACTGCAACAGCATTGTTGCAAAGGACAATGAATGTACATTATACAATAAGAAAGTAAGTCAAATGAGTGTGAAAGCTGAAATGTGTTGTTAATGCTTTCACCACCAGGTGGCGGTATGCACTATTAAGTGGTCAATCTGAGAGCCCACTGTTGAAAATGTGCTTTAATAACGTTGTGCCAGCCCCATACTTTTTTTCCACACAGTAGCCTATTATGGATATAATCATTTTACTGATATTAAATTACTATTGTTCTCTATCTTCAGAGTTCACTGTTTTCTTGTCTTTTTCTTTTAACTACCATTTAACCTCACCAAATAAACCATGCCAACAGCCACAAAAACTATTCTGTCAGAGAATAACAATGTGTGGCAGGCATCTGAGGCCTAAATCATGGAAGAAAACACATGCTGGACTTCCAAGTGAAGGAGGTTATCTGACAGCGATTAGGGGAAAGCACCGCTGGCTGTGCTGAGTGAAGGAGGTTATCTGACAGTGATTAGGAGAAAGCAGCGCTGGCTACAGCAGGACCGGCACTCGTGCAGGTACACATGTGCTATTTCCTCCTTTTGTTCTGGAGTTTATGTAAAGCGGGTCCGGACGGTTCTTCAGTTTGTCACTTTAAAATGCCTCCATGAGTTACAGTTTCCTGGAGAGGTGCACTGGCAGAGACACAATGGTTGGCGGGAAAACCCTTGGATCTCCTTATCGCCCCACTTCACAGCTCCCCCCGAAAGCGGCGTGTGACCCCGGCCTGTGTCCTGGGAACAGCCCAGGATCAAACGGCCGTCTCCGGGGAACTGCTGGGAATAAATCTCACTCGTCCTCTCAAAGGACGGCTCTCTTATTGCCCTTTGGCTTTTCTGCCCTCTGTAATCTGCCTTTATATTTACACACGTCGTCAGGGGAGAGGTCACTTGTCCTGAATTAACACTGTCCAGACCCTCTGGTTATGGAATATGAACCAAGGCGAATGGTGCAGCGGTGCAGTGTGAGGTGTGTCTGATCAGCGGATCGCCCAAAATCAGTCGATCACAGTGATCACAGTTACACTGTGGTAATGCTGAGGTAAAATGTTAATGAAAATTGCTTGGTTCATCACGACTTTCCTCTGCTTTCAGATGAACAGTGCAACCTACATGCTGTTGTAGTGTCAAGAAAAGTCTGTTGGAGTGATAGAATCCATCATATTAATACATGACTTTAAAAATGGAAATAATTTATACTGAATATTCGTATTCACATTTGTTCAGTCTCGAATAAATATTGAAAAGAACACACAACAGTAGAACACAAAATAATTTTAAAAATTATTTTAAAAGGTCTGATTACTGTACACCTATCCAATCATGTTCCAACAAAACTTTGATATTACTAAGATGGGGGAAAAATAAATACAAATTCATACACACCAATTTCAATTCATTACATCTCAATAGAATTACATTTCTGACATTCATCGTGAGCTTAGTGCAGGACAAAAATATATTCTTCATGGTATGTTTACTGAGAATCAGAGAAATCCTTGATCCTTCATTTTTATTCAGCGCAGACAGATCCAGGGTCACATCTCAGATCATCCTCCTGTTTCCTTCACTGTGATCACTTAACGGGCGATCAAGCAACTGTCAATCAAAGCCACAGTGCGGGGAAGGATGCAACAGTATAATAACCTATAACCTATGAGGTCAGGGACCTGACAGTACAATAACCTATAATGCAAAAAGATTCAACAGCATAATAACCTATAACCTGTATCCAACAGTCCCCAAACTGTAAAATAACCACAGAACAGCGCTATGTTTTACTCAGCACACGAGTATTAAAAATGTGGAATATTACGTATGACTCAGACATAAAAAAAGCACGACAGAGGAAAGCATTTCAAAGAATACAAAGTTTGAAATTAAATAAACAGTTTACAGTGCCAAGCTCAGCTTCCTTAAACAGGATAACAACCCTAGCTCACAGATGCGAATCACAGATAAACGCTATAATAACCTGTCCCGACAGCCTGGGTCCAAACGCTACTGCGGTGACACACCATAGAAGGCAGAGCTCAGCACTGCTCACGCCACCCGCTTCAATAAAATGATAAAACAATACATAACATAAATGAAAAGATAATGGCATTTCCGTATTGTGGCTCATAAACTATAGTTAATATTATAAATCTTTTGCCTGGTCATTAAAAAAAAACTTTCTTCCAAGTCAATTGTTTCTCTCAAAGGTGTGAAGTCACCCCCTGCAAAACGCACGACAAAGGGCTATCTGTGCGCTTCTACGTGAAGCCATAACATAACGGGCCAAGATCAATCACGAGTTCGGAATGCAGGCACCTGACTCATTAACACAGCTGGTTTTCCACCGCGTCGGTAGCCTTTGGCTTCGTATTCACAAACACATTCTGAGCATCACATCATGTTCCTTAAGTCTGCGTCAGAGCTGTTCACAATGGAAAAATACATGGAGTTTAAAAATGGCTACATTGTTATACCTGTCACAAAAAGGGGGGGGGGGGGTGAAGGGGTGAAAAAAATGCAACACCAGGCATACCCCCCCTCCCTCTCTCTCTCTCTCTCTCTCTCTCCCACACACACACACACACACACACACGCATCCCGGTTCTCCGAGGTACGATGTTACCATAACCCTTGGAACGATGTTTTGAGGCGGTGCTAGCGAGGAATAGGAAGTAGCTACTGAGCTGCGTTTATAAACAGTGCGACTTTGCGGATTCTGTTGAATGTGCAGTTTGCGCCTAAGAAATTCGGTGGTGGTAGGGTACACCACCAGCAGGGGCACAGGCAGGTGCATGGTGCGGGATTCTGCCGGGATAAAACCGTCCCACAAAGTTTTGAAAGAGGGAGCATCTCTTGATCTGAGCCGTCAAGTCCAACTGTTTCCCTACTGAACCCTGACACAGACAAACATGTATAACAGTAGCTACTCACAGACTAAGTTTGGAATGGACGCCAGAAAAATCCACAGGTCCAAGAGTAAAAGTTGCGGCTACTACATGCGGATCATCTTCTTCTTTTCCTCGCTGATTCAGTCCCTCATCATCGTCAGCCTGGTGCTCTTCATGGTGTACGGGAGGCCGGCGCAGTCCTCCGAGGAGAAGCGGGTGCAGGACCTGGGCCAAAGCTTCGAAACGCTCAACGCGGAGAACGAGATGCTGCGCCAAAAGACCAGCAACCTCACGCAGCTGCTCAACCAGACCATGACCAAGCTGCTGTCAGAGGGCAAGGACCTGAGGAGGCTGCGCGAACTGGCCAATATCTCCGCCTCGGCCATCGTGTCTCTCAACTTAAAACTGGTGAGAAACTTCAAATATTCCTTTTAGTTCATTCTTTATCGTGATTACAGTACCAAAGTAACATTAAGAAGGGACATTTTGCATTGTAATTTAATTGCACCAGATTCAAAAGTTTACCAGGCTTTTGCTCAAAATCAGAAAATACCAGGATTTTAAAAACACGATCAAATAAGCGGTATGTAGTGCGAGTCATAAGATTATTATCAGTCTGATGCTGGGTTGATGAGGTTCCTATTTTCCAAAAAAGAGAGAATTTGATCAGTGAAACCAGCTGTAGCCCCCGGGGTTTACGGAACACCCTGTTTCTTAATTTGTGGATGACGGAAATTTCGTTTTTATTTGTTTTAAATGTTGTAGACAATTAACGCATTGAACAGTAAGGTTTACTCTCACTGCTTGTTGTTGATCATATTGTATTTGCTACCGCTCCAACATTTAAGCTTTTAAAATCCATTTCGTTCCATTTACATTGCAAATAAAGTAGAGGGAGGTTTTCAAAATAAATTATAGATAAACAAAAAAGGGAATCAAAACGGAAAGAAGAATCAATTGATGAAAAATGATCTTGTAAAAACAGCGCAGACTAGGTCTTCTGCTTTCATCTGCATGAGTCAGGCACACCAAACTGCTATCATCAGGATTCAGGCATTCATTTCCGAAAACAATATGATCTCTACTGTTAACACAAGAGGTTTACTTGCAGAAATAATGACTTTACTGGCTTTGTGTGACGGTGGCACGGTCCTGTTCACAGGTGACGTGCGAGATGGAGAAGAATAAAGTGCCGCGCCTCCCCACCTTTCCGCTGCCCAATCTTCAGGTGTCCACAAACGGTAAGGATTTTACGCGCTTTGCGGCGTCATTCTCCTGCCGTTCTCATCAAGTTTTGTTTGATGGAGGCAAAATCTGCTTCCAAATTGCTCATTGACGATAATATTTTTTGTGGTTTGAGCGACTGATTCTCTCTGTACCCGAATGCATCTGCTGTTACTGGCATTATTGCACTTTTGTAATACCCTATTAAAAGATACAATATCTCTGAGCATATCGCATGTTTTCAAAAAGGGAGCATCTCTCTCATATTGTAGTGTCCAGGGTACATGCTACTCACAGCTCCTTTGTAACCTTTGGGATACAAGCTGTGCTCCTTACCAGTATGCTACACTGCTGCCCCAGTCATCAGACCGGTGTAATTTTCTCCCAGACAAATTCAGCCTGCAGAACAGGAACCAGCAGCTGGAGGCCATGCTGCGGCTGGTGGAGACCAACTTCACGCAGACGGTGCAACGGCTCAGCTGGGAGCTGGACCGGGTCGTGCGCGACCGCGACGACCTCCGGCTGAACGTGATTGGGCTGCGGCGCAATGCCTCCGCGCTCGAGCGCCGGCTAGAGATGTACGGCCGCAAGTGCAAGGACGACTTCGTCAAGTCGCTGGAGGGCATCCAGTCCGTCACCAAGGCCTTCCTCACCCGCATCGACGGCCTGTTCCCCAGTGTCTTCCCCTTCCAGCTCACCTGCGACAAGCAGAAGGAGCAGCTGGACCAGATGCGCGCCAACTGCAGCAGCCTGTCCAGGGAGGTGGAGAACAAGTTCCAGGCGTACCTGAACGTGGTGGGGGACAGGGTGACGCAGATCCAGGGGGACAGCAGCCATCTGAAGGTGCAAAACCAGCTGCTGCAGGAGGATGTGCTGTGGTGCACGCAGAACCGCACCGCGGCGGCGTCCGAGGGAGCCCGCAGGCTGCAGGAGGCGCAGAGGAAGAACGATGAGGAGGTGGAGAGGCTGCTGAGGGAGCAGAGGAAGCTCAGGGAGGACAGGGAGCTGAAGGAGCAGATGCTCTCCGTGAAGAACAGCCAGATAGCCATGCTCAACAGCAACATCCAGGGCCTCAACTCCTCACTGGCACAGTGCCTCGGCAGGGTAAGAGAGACACACACACGCACACACGCACACACGCGCACACGCACGCACACACACACACACACACATATATACATATATACACACACACACACACACACGTATACATATACACATATACACACACACGCACACATTTTTTTCATTAGATAACAAACTGGTATTTACCATTCTGCTGTACCCACTGCGCTCCCCATGCCAGATCCTTCCAGAAAAGTCTACATGAGAACGAGGTGTTCCCTGAAACTGCAAGTTTCATATTGATCAAAGGTTAAAGGTCATGTCTGCAGGGAGTCAGAGGGAATTTCAGGGGAAGGAAATGGACCATCACCTGTTAGAAGACAGAAAGTCCACAGGTTACGCAGTGTCCCATGGGTTTCCATCTCTGGTGTGGATGCTGGAATAAGTGTTTTTGTGTCATGTTAGGTGGAAGGCTACATTGCCAGCACAAAGAAGCAAACCAAACCTGGGAAAATGAAATCCGCACAGGGATGGTACCAGATCAGACACTTCACTTAACTTTGGCCTTATTTTCCCCTTTAGAGTTTCTGTATTTCTCTACTATAACCATTTATCATACTTGCTTCTTTTCTCCTTCTGTTTGTTGAAGAATTAACTCAGGTGGAGCATTTGTTCTGGTTCAGAGGAGCAAATCTCTATTCTCATACCCCGGGGGAATCAACACATTCACACAGTGCAGTTAACTCTGCTGTAAGACAAGAAACAGTTACATGAAGGGACTCTTTTCTATGCATACCTGACTAGCGGCACCACCAGGTCCTCCACTGTCTTGTTTTGACTATCTGATGAGGCTGGTTCTCCAGTGTCCTGTAATTAATAATTACTAGCTTTCACGCTCCTTTTTTCATGCTCCTTCTTGCTATTTTTGTAAACTTAATTTGAGAAAAGCAGGGAGGGGCAGGATGTCCGGGAGTGCTTGGTAGGACAAAGGGAGGCATGAATCCAGCGTGTACCAGCCCGCTCTGGCCCAGAGCCCGGTCCGTCTGTGGGGCTGGGAGGCTCAGCTGAGTGGACACCTGGCTGTAAACTTCCAACATGACAGTGACCCAAAGTGTTAATTAAACACAAAGTAAACTTTCTCCATTAATCACCTCAATCTCCACACCCCACTACAGATGAATGATCTGAATGATCATTCTGAATGACCAATACTGCTGGGGTGGGTGGGGGTCAAAAATCTAACTCACAAGTGTCAGAACCACTAATGTGTCTTATCAGCGGGATGCAGTTAATAAAATATTCATTGTAATTACAGGGAAATTAAAAATGGTGACCCTTGTGTTTTCTATGACAAATCCAGAGTCATATGTCCTCTTAAAACTGTTTTCCAGCAACCTGCGCTGAAATTCCCCATGCAGTTCCCTGGAGGGACGTCCAACGTACAAAATCCTTTCTCCAGACCGGGCAGTACTTCTGTGGGTGGGGCAGGGGGTGTCAAGCCAGGGAACCCTCTGCTGGGAATATACACCCCAGGGGGGGTTAAGCCAGGATCGAGCATCACAGGCCCCAGTCTACCCAATCTACCCAATCTACCTAACTTCCTGGATTTAACCAAAACAGGAACGGGTGCAGTAAACCCCGGTATGATGTTTAACGTGAATCAGCGTCTGTGTTTCTGGGTGTGTGTGACTGTGTGAGTGTGTATAGAGTTTGAGGGTGTGTATGTGCATTTGTGTATATATGTATGCTTATATATGTATATATAATGATGTGTGCGTATGTGTGTATATATGTGTATATATAGTGATTGTTTTCCGTCTCATCCTGCAGACCCGGTGATGAGGCATGTGAAGGAGCTGCAGGAGATGGCAAACAAGGGCTCTGGGTGAGTGTGGGTGGGGCTTCCACTCAACACTCAACATCTGACTTTCACTCTTTATTTTTCGCCCTGTTCTACTAAATGCAAAACATGCACCATTAGGTTTTGTAGAGAAACTAAGCAACCCCAGAACATTTGTATTGTATTTCAGACAATATTAACAAATTACCATAGCATTAACAAGCAAGATAAGTACCTCAAATATATATTCACTGGCAGACTGCCAAAGTATCGATTTGGACTTGATTGCTCTACAGAGTCCTCAGAACACCATTATGCTGCGTTCAACAATATGTCAAGTCTTAAATATGAGGAATAATAAATCAAAATTGTGATTTTTTGTGAGACAGAGTGGCTAGTACATGGGTAACCTTACTTTGTAAAGCGACACAGTCTCTGAGCATATCTTATTTTCAGCCAGGCTGTCCCTCCTGTGGCCGTAGAGCTCTGGAGCTGTATAAGCCAGCTTTGCAATTTCACACAGAGAGGAAGAGGAGCTTTCAGATATCTTCAAACACGATCCAGTTCATATTACATACATGTGTCAGTACAGCAAACGTACTGTAGGCTATTGCAACGACACATATATAAACACAGGGAAACTTTAGGGGTGGATCTCAAGCTGTGAGCCACTTTCTCAAAGGTATGTTTTCCTCAGACTTCTGCCGTTTGTCTCCTATCTGTTTGTGTGATGTGAAGCGATGTGCTTTACTGTTTCCAGATATCCCAGTTATCTCTTTAAAAAATCCCAACTTCATTATCCCACTTAAGATTTGGCAGAGATCTGTGCATTGTGTAGCTAAACTGAAAGTAAGGAACAGAAGAGAATGATTTATGTGACAAATTCCTGTCCAATTCACAATGGTGGAATGCTCAACAGCACATGAACCGTGAAGAAAAATGACCTTAAATGACAAGAGTTTCATTTCCTGCTCATCTGTGTTTATTTGCAGAGTGTCAGGGTAATTCCAGGAGTCGCGTCACACAAAATGAAGAACCAGCTCATGCGGCTCTTAGCGGCCCCCCACCCCCCCACCGCTGAGCATCACGCCATCATCGCTGGTCTTCCAGAACTTTCAACTGAAGGGACTGAAAAACCTCCTACTGCTTCCTACACGGCCCTCTGTAAATGCATGCAAGACTCATATAACTTAACAAACAACTTAAACAACTACATATTGTAAACAGAAATGTATTTGATGTATATAATTGTATAAAAAGAAGTGTATTTTTATTATGGGAAACTTGTGTTGGCAGTGCTGATTTCCCTCACTTTCAGCAGAGAAACATGCAGGCGTAATCCCCAGCTCCTGTGAGAGCAGCTCGACAGTCAGTCACCCCCCCCGAACATGGCAGCGGAGTTCTGGCAGACCCGTCGGATCAGAACAGAACAGTGTGTTTATGTTTATCTGCCAGCCTGTGGCCAGGCCATGGGAGTGAATGCCGGTGTTTACAGAGAAAAACAATGAGAAAAACGCATATATACGCAGGAAAGGGGGGCGGGGGGGCAGGGGGGCAGGGGCGGGGAGCGAGCCGGACGGGAACGGGGCTCTCTCAGACCCACTCTGCATCCGCTGGCCAGCTCGGTCCTCACAATAACCTTGGCTACTTTACAACATCTCTCAATTGTGATCATTGCATCTTAAAAATAAAATACTACTACAAAAAACATGAGACCCGCATGCCCCCCCCCCCCCCCCCCCCCCCCCCACTGGCACAAACACACTATCAGCACGGAGCAGCCAGACAGCTCTGGCTGTTATGGGAAACCACAGCTGGAAGCAGGTCTACCTTCGCCTTATAAACCACGTTTCCTCGTGTACAGTAACGCCCTGTGATGAAATCAGAAGAGTCACTGTGTAAAACTCGATCCCGGCAGGTCACCCTCACTCTGCCGGGACCTCGGGGTGGAGGGAGCTGCCGTAGGTTCCCTTACCCAAAATCCGCGCGGGCACGTGAGGCTGCGCGTGTGACGCTGGGGGGCACATGGCTTCATGCAGAGCGGCTTCTGCAGGTTACAGCGCAGCCTGTGCACTTCAACAGCTGTGCGTTCCTCCTGCTTCAGAGCATCGGCCTGGGATTTGAACCCGCCACATTCCAGCACGGCTTCCTTCCCACACTGCATCACCCGATCACAAACAAACACGACCCGTCGGGAGGGCGCGGCCCTCGAGTGCGTGAGCATGATGAACGGCATCATGGAAGAGGAGCACATGGAGGGTTGGGCTCTCCGGAGGAGGGCCTGGGCACAGAAGAAGGCCTTTTCACATGCGTACAGTTAGAAAGCCGTGGAGCGCAGAGCTTGACATTCATGTACATTTTGTTTTGGAAATGATCTGATACTGAACCTCAGAGAGAGTGTTCAGTTGTACCAAACACACACCGAAGCAGTAACTGCTGGAAGGCAGAATCATGAACTGTCACTCTGTCCAGCCAGGCATTTTCCCTGGACTTTAATACCGTCTCTTAGCCTAACCTACGTTCACGCTCTTTGGAAAGTCACTCTGGATAAGAGCATCTACTAAAAGATGAAATGGAAATGTAAAATTTGGTTTCTCATAGAACAAACCGAGGTACCTTCAGAAGCATGCAGCAGTCAGGTGGAGAAACCTCCTGTCCAGCTCTCAGGATATCCTGTTAAACACAGCGTTTCCCACCCGGTACAGTCAGACGTCTGGCTGACCCTGAGTAACCCCGGGGCTCGGGCGAGGCGGGGCGGGGGTGTGGGGGGGGGGGCACTGGCCCTCCCCATCACACTTAGTTGCACAGCACTGAACCCCTCAGCTTACAGATACACCTCAGAATGAGCAGCCTGGCCCAGCCTCAGGGTGAGGGCAGGCCCTCTCTGATACACTGCCTCCCATTACACAAACACTCAGAGGAGGGCCTCAGAGGGATCGCCCTTCCTGCTGCTCGACCAGGGAAGGGAGGGGGTGGGGGGGCGAGACGGTCAGGTAAATATTTAATCAAGGCTTGAATGAGTGTGTGGGTGTTGGTCCTGCACAGGCAGCCCTGCCTTCATATCAGGGTGTTTGAATGGCAAAGCTGAGAGGGCAGCTCATAGCTGCAGCACAATGGCTTTTCCAGAGCAGCCTCTGAGAGGCGCCGACGAGGCAACAAACCGCCCATCATCTCTGACCCTCCGAGGTCACGGCCGAACCGCCAGGGTCTCAGAATGCTGTAATGGCTTCCTGTTTGGGCTCCACAGCACATGTTAATGTAAATATAATAACTGCATTACGCCAGAACCAACTCTCCCTGATGATCCAAGAGGAATGCATTTCATAGCCTGTTCAGGCCTCGCTTCACTGCAGTGCACTATGGGGCTTGTAGTATGACACTGTAGATGTGCCAGTGTGAATGCCAGGCTCTGTAGGTGTGTCAGTGTGAATGCCAGGCTCTGTAGGTGTGTCAGTGTGAATGCCAGGCTGTAGATGTGTCAGTGTGAATGCCAGGCTCTGTAGGTGTGTCAGTGTGAATGCCAGGATGTAGGTGTGTCAGTGTGAATGCCAGGCTGTAGGTGTGTCAGTGTGAATGCCAGGCTGTAGGTGTGTCAGTGTGAATGCCAGGATGTAGGTGTGTCAGTGTGAATGCCAGGCAGTAGGTGTGTCAGTGTGAATGCCAGGCTGTAGGTGTGTCAGTGTGAATGCCAGGCAGTAGGTGTGTCAGTGTGAATGCCAGGATGTAGGTGTGTCAGTGTGAATGCCAGGCAGTAGGTGTGTCAGTGTGAATGCCAGGCTCTGTAGGTGTGTCAGTGTGAATGCCAGGCTGTAGGTGTGTCAGTGTGAATGCCAGGATGTAGGTGTGTCAGTGTGAATGCCAGGCTCTGTAGGTGTGTCAGTGTGAATGCCAGGCAGTAGGTGTGTCAGTGTGAATGCCAGGCAGTAGGTGTGTCAGTGTGAATGCCAGGCTCTGTAGGTGTGTCAGTGTGAATGCCAGGCTCTGTAGGTGTGTCAGTGTGAATGCCAGGCTGTAGATGTGTCAGTGTGAATGCCAGGCTCTGTAGGTGTGTCAGTGTGAATGCCAGGATGTAGGTGTGTCAGTGTGAATACCAGGCTGTAGGTGTGTCAGTGTGAATGCCAGGATGTAGGTGTGTCAGTGTGAATGCCAGGCAGTAGGTGTGTCAGTGTGAATGCCAGGCTCTGTAGGTGTGTCAGTGTGAATGCCAGGCTGTAGGTGTGTCAGTGTGAATACCAGGCTGTAGGTGTGTCAGTGTGAATGCCAGGCTGTAGGTGTGTCAGTGTGAATGCCAGGCTCTGTAGGTGTGTCAGTGTGAATGCCAGGCTGTAGGTGTGTCAGTGTGAATGCCAGGCTGTAGGTGTGTCAGTGTGAATGCCAGGCAGTAGGTGTGTCAGTGTGAATGCCAGGCAGTAGGTGTGTCAGTGTGAATGCCAGGCTGTAGGTGTGTCAGTGTGAATGCCAGGCTGTAGGTGTGTCAGTGTGAATGCCAGGCTGTAGGTGTGTCAGTGTATGGGAGCATTGCTTTTGTTATGGATGCTTCCCCTGCAGGACCACCCAGTGCATGCTGGGAAGAGGGGGGTCTGCATGGCTTTGCCTGTGCTGCACCTCACCTTGCTGCTCTCCTGTTACGACATCACTTCAGTCCAGGCCCAGCAGGCATTCTGCAGGACAGCCTCTAAGGCCCTCTGCCCCAAGGTAATCCCTGAGAGCGTCCCCCCCCCCTCGGCGGGGCGGGAGGGAGTGGTGGGGGGTGGTGTGCTGCAGAAGAGGAGCGGACCCTAACAATCAGGAGCTCCTTCCTGGCCGGGTCGCAAACCTCAGACCCCCTTTGTCTCTGGCCGCTGACGTTTCTCCGCTGTATGAGAGCTGATTGCGTTTCCTCTGGGACCGGCTCTGCACGGCCGCTGCGGGCCAGCCTGGTAAAGACATTAGCAGGCAAACACCCCCCAGGCCCAGAGGCTGGAGTTTGGGTCCTCGACCTGCAGGCCCCTCAAAGCCAGCATTTAGTGACTGAAACAGGGGGAACAGAGCACGTTCAGCACTGTCCTCATCCTTTACCGCTGCCTGCTCTGCTCTGCAGAGAGGGGTGGGGCGTGAGGTCAGATCACACCCTACACAGCACACACAAGCACACACACACACGAACACATACAGCACACCAGATACATGCGCACACACACAAACACACACACACAAACACACACACAGCACATCACATACATGAACACACACACACACACACAGCACACCACATACATGAACACACACACACACAGCATACCACATACGTGAACACACACACACAGCACACCACATACGTGCGCACACACATGAGCACACACACACGCACACGAACAGCACACCACATACATGCGCACACACATGAACACACACACAAACACATGAATGCATGTACACAGGATGAGGGTATCTAACCTGCACAGCAAGAAAACTAAAACGCCCAGAGAAAGCCTTCACAGACAGTAGGAGAGGATGCAAAGCCTACACAGACAGGGCCAGAGCTGAACCCTGGGTCACTGTACTACTGTGACCCACCTATTCATACGAGCACATATGAGCAAGTATTCACCCAAGTCACAAGTCAGTCAAGAGATAATATACTGTCTGCACAGATAGGTTCAGTGTTTTACATGTTTTTGACAGATTAAAGACCGTGATGGTGGGTAGGGAGACTGAGAGATGGATGTGCTTTTGGGGCAATGCCTAACCGACTTGGGGACTTCATGACATGAATGATTTGAGCAGACGACTGAAATTCAGCCGAGGGGAAACCACTGAAACATATGATAGCAACTATTAAGATCTTTATTATCACGCACGTCTTCGCGCTAAGAGCTGTTCAGGGAAACGTGTGTCGAAATTCTTTAAATGCCACTTTAAAACCCCTCTTAACCTCAGACACTATGGGGAAACCAGGCCCAGACCTGCAGCTCCAGTTCTATGCTGGCTTTTTGCCATCTAGTGGTAAAATAAGGTAGTGTCAGTGCTTGGGAGGGAGCTGATCTGTGACAGACACTGCTGACAGACACTGCTGCCTCCAGGAAAGAGGTCACACAGTTGGCTTTGATTTACGTCTGTTTTCCTGTCACACAGACACAGCGAGTGCTGGCAGGGTTGAGATTCCTGGCAGGCCCAGCCCAGCACTCTGCCCTGCTCTCATTCTTCTCAGTGAGCAATGCTGTGTGACCTTTAAGGAGTTTGATTCCTGCGGGCGGCCCTGGACGGACATCACTCCGCACCCAGCGGTCCCCGTGGCGTCTCGGCAGAGCCAGAGCTGCCTGGCTCGCACCCAGGCCAGGACGTCCTGTCGCCTGCTCCCCCCCCCCGCCGCGGCGGGACAGACACGGCACATGGCGGCACCGCGAGCCACGCAAGCGGCTTCGTCACAAACACCCTGCACTATCGATACATGGGGCGGACAGCAGGGGGCAGCACTGATCACAGAGGGCTATCATCCTGCAGAGGGGACACTGCACATCACTGCGAACACACCTGAAATGAGGGTTTGTGAACCCCAGAATGGAGCGGAGCAACAGTATTACCAAAGGCCCCTACAGTGGGGAAAAAACAAAAACCAAGGGAATTATGTTCAACCAGTACGTTTCAGCATCGTTATTTGGTTACAACAGCTTAATCAGTTACCTGATTATGTGCTCAGCTGGAGTGGCTACAGCCAGATGCAGCAGCTTTTCAGTGAATTACAGGCTGCAAAGCGTGTGATCAAATCAGATCAAAGTGTTCTGCTGCACAGGACAAAGTTTTTTGATTCCTTTGAAATAAAGCAGTTCATGAAGCCTTAATCTGCTCTGGTGTAATATAGACTCCTATAGACTACCTCAAGCACACAGTCACCTGTATTCACATCCCAGAATGCATTCTGCATTCTCCTTACAGTAAACGAGCTCACCTTGAGTTCGCCTCGGGATGGGAAAACAGAAGCACCTCTGGCACCTGCCTCTGGATGGGCCTGTAATTCTGCTGTGTGGCCAGGTAGGCACCTCATTGGAGCAGCATGATGAAGATCCGGTGATGCGTACAGGCAAAGCGTTACCCACCTGTGCACACGCACCCTACTCCCCAACACCCCTCAGCACAGACGCCAGAGGCAGTGTTGGAAATCTGTGCAAAACAAGGTTTTTAAGCATGATGCAAGACACAGTTCTTTGGTATTCTACACGCTGAAATTTTTAATGATCTTTTCAGTTGCATGTTCAACTGGATGAATGTTTATCTGGCCATTTAGGTTTAGCTTGATAGTCCTCTATCACTGATTTTTAACTTCTGTTTCTGTATCAATGGCCTCTTTCAAAACGTATGTACAAGTCATGCCATGATGGAGCTGTAATTTGCTGTGGGTAAGCACATACAATGAGGGTTAAATAATAACTAGGTGTAAATTGTAGCTGTGTAAGGCAAGCCTGATGAATACTGCCAGACCAATGAACAGAAGAGAAAGAGAAATGTCTCACAGTTTCCACTCCTAGTGCCCGAGAGCTGTGATCCCGGGGGGTTCATTTCTACATGCATAAGTATTAGTATGCAGCAGCGCCCTCTAGTGGCAAACACAATGCAGTGGCAGCGCCCTCTAGTGGTAAATCCACTGCAGCAGCACTCTGAGCAGAGGTTGTGCACCTAGCATAACCCCCTGGTCACAAGGTCACAAACAGAAGAGTTTTGGCATTATGCTATGTTTACAGTATGCTAAAAAATAGAAGTAGAAATATTTTTCAATATAGTATTTAGATTGTGGTATGTCATCTGATGTTACCCGATCATTAAATACCCCAAAGTGAGTGATTAAACACAATGCTTTACACTGCAAAGTCAGTGATTAAACACAATAAAATGCTTTCTGTTCACCCCACAACATTAACAAAAATATGTTTACATAAGATAAATGCTTTGAAGATGTTGTGTAAATAAAAATTTGAATGATTATGATTACATATATAGAAACTCACTTGATTGATCTTTCTTACTCGTACAAGGGTTTAGACCAGATCTGTTAAATGTGTTTCGAACTTTTCCCTTTAATATTTTAATAAAGGGTTATTGTCCTTTTCCAGATTCAATCTACCTGCACTGTCCTTACATTCAGTTAATGAACTCGTGTAATTTTCTCAAAACTCTTACTGAACATTTTCTGATAATTTCATCGACCACTGGGCTTATGATGTCATCTCTGATGTCATGAACATATCAAAGGAGAGCAGCTCCTGCTTCAGCACACTGCAGTGAGATGGAATCTGGATCGTGGCTTTTCAGAATCTCGGAGCTCGACACACAGCGAGACGGTGTTCCGTACAGTTCCAGAACAGCTTTATTCAGAGCAACGTTCCATCACTTTACACCCAGACCAGCACAGACGGGGAAAAGGTTCCGAGACAGGTAAAGGGCAGGGTTTGCATATTCATAGGTCCACTGAACCACACCATTTACACAGAGGTCTCCTGACCGCTTAGTGCAGAGCCAATCAGAGGCAGAGGGAAGGTCACAACCTGTAAAACACTCAGAAGCACCAGCATCACACACTGAGATCTGCACCTACAATCTCCAGCTCAGGGTGTTCTGTGAATCCAGCTTCCCCAGCTCAGGGCGTTCTGTGAATCCAGCTGTGCCCCAGCTCAGGGCGTTCTGTGAATCCAGCTGTGCCCCAGCTCAGGGCGTTCTGTGAATCCAGCTGCCCCAGCTCAGGGCGTTCTGTGAATCCAGCTGTGCCCGTTTGTTTTTGACAGTCCTTGGAACTTTGCACAAGCACTGTGCACCAACCCCCCAGATGCACTGTGTTAAAGGGTCCATCAGTGAACAGTGATATGATCAGGAGACTGTGCATTCTGCAGCGGCGGCCAGTCGCGTCATGTAAGGCCTCTGCTCCTCCCCAGAACACACCCAGTACAAGTGCACAGCAAAAGCAGCTAAACGCTTATCACTTTATGGAGGGTTACTGGATTGAGTTACTGCCTGCTTACACCAAAGGACACTCTTCTTCGAAAAGATGAGTACAATTTGCTGTATAATTATCATTTCTGGTAGGAGAGTGCGTGGGAGACGTTTTGCTGGATGAACGAGGTTCACACAGAGACCATGCAGGGCACATTTGGAACCGCCTGCCAACCCCAAAACAAGCGTGATCCCTGGGGGTTATTTCCACAGAAAACAGCCCTGGGTGACCTTTACACGTCACCCCTTCAGCGAGGGAACGCTGCTGTCACACAGCACTTCAGAAAAACATCATAAAAAATGAGTTTTACAGAGGATATTTAAAAACACATGTAGCAGCAGCTAAAGGTGTGTGCGGTTACGGTGTCAGCACTTCTACCTGTACATCTGTGTATTTACAGCCCAACACATGTTAAGAGTGCGATCCTGCTCAGGTGAGAGATATGCTTCAAGCCTGATCACACCTCAGCAGCAGGAGCTCAGGGCATGAAGAGGAGGCAGGAATATTGAGCCAACATGGCGGCTGCCGTCACAGGAACACTGAGCCAACATGGCGGCTGCCGCCACAGGAACACTGAGCCGACATGGCGGCTGCCGCCACAGGAACACTGAGCCAACATGGCGGCTGCTGCCAGATCACAGCAGCACAGCACAGGACCTGCGCTGGGTCCTACCAGCACTCACTCATATTTGCATTTACTTTACGTTTGACAGATTATGAATGTGGCAGAAAGGCAGAAATATTCCAGCATATTATAATAAAACATCTTGCTTTGACTTCAAGCTGACAGTAAACCAGGGGAGAAATGCAGCTTATAAAACCAAGGAATTTTTTTCCGTTTGTCAATTTTTTATTTTCTATTTTCTGCAATAGACTGAGCCTGAAAGAATTCCTTCACCTCTGGAAATGACTGCGCTTTCACCGTTTTAAAGGAGAGCTGACAGCGCATCTCTTCAGCAGAGAGGATGCTTTAAGACGGCGCGGAGGCAGGACTGTGACTCGCTGCTGGCTGTGACTCAGTGGCCTGTGACTGACACAGCACACGGCAGACAAGAAAACGCAGCTGAAGACCAGAGCAGTGATCAGCGGCAGTGAGCAGCGGCACCGATCAGGGTCTCCAGCGAAAGGCCGGACTCGAGGTGCTCGCCCCCGGAGCAGGCCCCGCCCCTGTGCGGGAGGCAGGTGCTGCTGGGCCCTGCAGCTCCCCCAGGCACCTGTAGCCGTGCAGCAGCTGAGAGGGAGGCCACGCCCCCCACGGAACTCCAGCCTGCCTCAGCTCTGATTGGCCGGAGTATGACTACACCCCACGAGCCAGAGGAAGGCTTACTTTAGGGGTGCTATGAGTTCCAGTGGCAGTACTCTCGCCATCACACCTGGCACAAGTTACATGTCAAATGTCTCCCAGTCATGTCCTCTCAGACGGCAGGAACAGGAAGCGGATCTACTGAACTGAGTGCATGTGAATAATTCCTAACTGAGAATCAGGGCTTTATGTACAGGTGATGGTCTGGGACGACCACAGGAAAAGGCCTCCACTGCTCTCCATAAACACACATCCACAGGCTGAGCGTGCAGGCCTGTCTCCAGCTCTGCCTCTCCTCAGCCGGAAGATGGCTCATCCACTCCTTTCAGCTTTTCCTTATCAACCATCATTTAAAAGGCGACAAATATTTTCAAGTTAAACCAGTTGGATTAAATAACAGAAAACAAAAAGATCTTGACTGGAAAAGCTAACAAGCTTTTAAAAAAAAAAAACCCGAGGCAATATGGAAAACGCATGTGTTGAACATGGACACAGTGCAGATACACACATCTCCCATTAGATGAATGTTCTCTTCCATTCAAAAGGTGTGACCCCAGAGCGGAGCAGCATGGCAAGGCACTGCTGCGCCCTCTGTTGGGCACAGCAGGGAAGTGCAACTGAAGATCTCTGAGCTCACCTGGAAGCTCTCTGTAAAGCGTATCGTTAAACACAGTATATTAACATGATAAAGGCATGTATGGGCGGCCTGGCCACACCCTGCGTGACTGGCTGATAGTGTGTCACCTGCGTGGAGTACGCAGCAGTGTGTGTGCGTGTGTTTGCATGTGTGCTGTGTCCCTCGTCACCGTGGCGGGCTGTCTAAGTGTCCTCATTCATCTCTTGGCTGTCTCTGCGGGCCAGCTTCCGCGGAGGGGCGGGGCTCTCTGCATCTCCCGCCTCCTGCTCGCGCTTCTTCGGTGCATTCTGGGAAAACCAGAGAGGACCAATCAGCATCCGAACCAAACTAACCAAACACCTCTGCTCAGACATTCAGCTTCCACCACTGGAATGAGCACCGTGATGAACGGGACCTCGAACACTGCATCAGAGCACTTACACCTGTGAATAAAGCCTCCATATTTACCAGCACATATCTGCACGATGTCTCTCTCCATTATTAAATTCAGTTAGAGAGAAAACTAAAGTTGGACATTAGTCCCTGGCTGACTCTGTACACTTTCCTCCTGCTTTATTCGGCCCTGTTTGGAGCCGCTCACACAGCGGCCTCGGCTCACCTCGCCTCAGGGCTCCGCCTGCACTCGAAGGGAGCACCTTGCCTACTGAGCCACTCAGAGGCCGCATCTGCACTTTAAAGAATAAACTCTGTACCTTTTTGTCCCACTGCTGGTGGAAGTAGCGCAGCAGAATGTTGGTCTTCTCTGTGACGATGACTGGAAAAGGAAAACACATTCATTAGATACAGAGCAGGAGAAGTTATACATCACGCTGTGAGCAGAGCGTCCCCTACAGCACGACAGGCTTCCACCCTCCAGTCGACCCTACCCACAGCGTTCTGCAGCCTGAGGGAGAGCACCCCAGCACCTGAGATTCACACCCTACCCTTCCTGCGGTAGGCTGGCTGAGGCAGCTCTCACTGACAGCAGCTTCACCAGAACCCCACTGAACCTGTAACTTTTACAAAACACATTTCCCACAATCCCACGCTGGCCTATCTGAAATTCCAGTTTCTTGCTATCAATATTCTGGAATATGCTCCCTATGAAACGCCAGCAAGGTTGTTCCAGCTGCCAAACAGATATAAACAGCTTTGATGCCACACTGTTCATCAGGGCTACTCAGCTGTGGGGCTGCATGGACCTCCAGCTCTCTTCAGATAAACCAAACAGCACTCAGGCGGGTAGAGAATTGGGTTCAATCAAGATGAAGATCGGTACAACCCAGCTGCCTGATCAAAGGAGCACCTGCAAACACTCTGTGTGTAGCTCAATGGGAGCCGGGGGCACTCACGCTCTCAGACACACTGCCTCAGACTCACACACACACAACCACATTACATCATCATTTAGCGCGCGCACACACACTCTCACACACACACTCTCACACAGAGTAAAAAACGATACACAGTGAGGCTGGGGGCACTTACTCTGTTCAGAGGGGTACTCTCGAGTGGGCAGGTACACAGACGGTCTCCTGTTCTGTAGAAACACAGCTCAGTGAGACAGTGAGGAGGCCTGATGTCACAGACTGCTGTGCAGACGTGCCAGGCTACCAGGGCAGGGCCAGGTAACTGCAGGTACGCTATTGTGTGCCTCGTTTACGGCCTAACTGCATCATGACAGCTGCACTCTGACCTGAGATAACCTTAGCCCCAGGCTCAGGGCGAGGGTCAGACTGCAGCACAGAACACATTTCACTGTTATGACTACAGAGCCTCTATACAGCTGTAGAAGTTTCCAAGGAAAGGGATTTAACACATTACCTGCATTAATGACATTAAGGCCACACCCTTACTCAGCATTTTTTCAGCTGATGGTTGATATCATTCTTCATCCACTGTCTACACCGTCTCTGATCAAACCCCCCGTCTGTTTCCCAAACTGAAACCGCAGACTCGTAGACAGCGTTAGAGCACAATGTAGGCTGCTGTTCACTGCCACCGTGCCGACACAGTGCAGCAAAAACATGTTCTGCATTCTTCTCATCTATGTTAAGGTCAACGCAATTTACGTAAGCTCATACATTTTTATTTGTAGCCTATTATAACAGTAACTACAAATAGTTTACACAGCCTGATTCAGTACGCAGGTACAGTAGCATGACTGGTTTGCAAGCACTCATCTGGAGTGGATTCAAGAGGTACAATTTGCAGGAGATAACAGGGATCTCTGACTGGAGGCCGTGCTGTCAGTATTTACTGCAGACCCTCAGCAGTTCCCTCAGCCGCGTTATGACAAGCGGCTCTTCCACTGTTTCCCCTTCACCGTTTTACGGGCCTGTGCTCCCTCTCAGGGCTACCTGGCATTCAGCTGAGACTGTGAGGCTGGAATCCTGATAAACCTGCCGTTCACATTTCACCACCTCCCGGCTATACCCCAGCACATTCGCCTCATTACCAGCCTGGCCGTGACATGAATGAGGGCTAAAACCACTGCCTACATTTGCTGGAATTTCATCTGCAGTTATGTCACAATTTGGAAGTAAATTCTGCAAGTTGCTTCCTGCCATTTCTGGAATACTTCTCCTCTTTGAAAGGCCAACAATATACTTTACACAAAACCGCACATCTCAGTTACAGAAGCAGAAACATTCTTTTGTACTGAAACTGACTACTATATCAGAAATGCCAGCATAGTGATATCTATGATCTAGGAGAAGCCAGACAGCCAGCTCCGGCAAGTAGCTCCGGCCAGCTGAGAGGGTGGCGGGCCAGTTTCGGGAGGACACCCACCGATGCTTTGCACACAGAGTCTGCGTGGAACCTACTGAAGTTGCTCTTGTTGTAGACCGGCAAGCCTTTGAGGAAATCCGCCTGTAAGAGAAGCATGTCTTTCAACAGGGAGCCACACATCACAGTACTGTGTGCTACACCTACCCCCCCAAAATGGTGACCCAGCAGAAAAACAGGATGAATCAGCACACACTGAAATAAAGGAATGACAATGGTGTTTGAACTGATTAAATCTACGATGGCAATCCCAAGGCTCCCGCTCCTGTATACATCTGACCTTATTGGCCGGATGACCACGTGCAGCCTGTCTAATGCTGAAAATGAATACCAGGTGTGAGCAGTGCTTTAAGCAACCATTCTGCAACTGGCACCTTGCTCGTCATAAAATGGCTGCAACAGCAGACAAAAAGGTGAAGCTAACGATAGTTGAATGTAACATCACATGGCAATATATAGACAGAGAACGACCAGGAAAGCAATGAACTCTTATAACGCTGCAATTAAAAGTTATTTTCCGCTTAAAAATCGCTACGATATGATTCGACACAATGAGACATGTCTGACCAAAGCCACACCTTTTCAAACACTGTCTGGCAGATTCCAAATTGAAAATGACACAATGGGGTGGGGATGGCTGTTTCTGTGCTATTCTCCTGTACGGCCACAATCTTTTAGCGTGGCATGAAATCCACATACTGACACACGGCGCCAGTATTAAATGTACCGAGAAAACAGCGCGTCACGCAAATGTTTAATATGCAAGGCTCACTGAATTAGGGAACATTATGAGTTTAGGGCTCCATGCAGAAGGAGAAGAAAACCGGCTGCCACCAACAGAGTGACCGCCTGCTGTCGAGGTTGGAATATGCAGCTGGAACAGGGAATGTATGGCGATCAGCAATCAGTTTGCAGTTGTCTGTATGGGTGGTGTCTCTTCACATGTATGAGCATCCAGAGTAACGTTACCTATTTAGCTGTCACATTCACTAAGCGGCTAACGTTAACTAGCTACCCAGGCTAGGGAGCCACTGCATATGGGAGGCTACTGTTAACAACTTACCCAATTACGAAATTAACGTTAGTTAACGAGTTAGCTGTCTGGAACCCCCGAGACACGCGGATTTAACGACAGCTGGCTAGCCGTCTACAGCTGCTGCTGAGCTCAGACAGAGTGGCGAAGTAGCAAGAAAGTTGACTTTGAGGCAAAATGGAAAGTACACATTACCTTATCCATGGTTTGTCGAGCCTGTGATGTCAGAAAAGGAGAGTGCCAAATATTAAAAATAGCAAACAGCAAGAGCTGTTAGCTAAATTACCATCAAGCAGCTAGCTTACTAGCTTCAACAACCCAGCCGCAGCTAGCTAGTCTAGCTAAGAAACCATTCACTCTTTAACCCGGCAAACTAATAAACTTGCACTTGCACTAATAAACTGGCTCCACGTTACACAGACAATTGTGGTATTATGTTCTAGCAAGTTAATATCGTAAGCTATCCGGTCAGCTACTGTAACAGCTCTACTCAAATATGTATTTTAAGATAGCCGAAATCCACCATTTTTGCACCGACACACGCAAGATTTAACACTACTCTCTGGACGCTTGGCGTCGGGCCTCGGCTCTGCGTTTTGATTGGCTACAAACAGATTAGCCTATCACCCAATGAATGACAGCTGTGAGTATCTCCGCCTTTCTATTTGCCAAACGTCTGCCTATTAAGCAGTCCCGTCTCTCGATTGGCCAAACGTCTGCCTATCACAGCGCCTGACATTACTCAGCGGATAGGCTGAGATCTGCTACTGACCAGTTAGTGAAGTCCCACGCCCATATCAGAAACAGGTTGATCGATAAGGCAAACGTTTTCATCATGCAGCATAGATGCCAAATTACTTTCATATAGCTACACAACATATATAGTTCTTCCCGCGGTCAGTAGCTGTACATTTGTCGAAACAGTTCTGCTACTTAAAGTATTATTATCAAAAGCACTAGGTTTGAAAGCACCATTTAGGGCACATTACCCCAGCCAAAACAGATGCTGCCCAGGAGTTTATTCAGTTCTTTAATGTAGCATGGCACTCCTTCCGATGAAACAAGATAGAGATTTTTCTGTAGGCTGAATGTGATCAAGTGCATGCTCTCCGGACAGGATAGATTACCTAACTGTGAGTTTTGCTGTATCTGTATTGTATTATCAGTATAGTAGTAGTAGGATCTCTGATGATGTAATGGGCAGGATGATTAGGAATGATAATTAGGATGATAATGGAGGAGATTAGGAAGAACATTTGGGTATTGCTTCCAAAGTGTGTGTGTTTAAATTAGGTTATATGGAACAGAAACAAATACATGTAGTTGCTACATATATGTTTATGTGTAAGATCCACAATGTGGTTCTCTCTCCAGGAAATCATGAAAGGGGTGAACTCTGCCCTGTATAGGTATGCCTGATAACTCAGCTGGAAGGCATTCCTGTTATCCCAATCAGCATCACCAGTGGTTCCAACTACTTTGTTTCTGCCTGCAACAACAGATTCATGATCAGTACACCTATATAAAATGCTAACAACAAACATTGCAGCAGCAGCATTTGTGACCAGCATGCAAACACATACTGGACTCTAAATACTCCCAGTTTCAATTCTATACAGTGACGTTCACAGGAAAAAGTGCCAGTTGTGACTTGTCACTTAAACTAACATTTGTAATGAAAATTGTTTAGCTGCATAAATGTCAAATGTATGACAGTCTATTACCAATTTTCAATGTATTCTGACACCAAGTATAGGTTAGTTAGCTAGGAAGCTTTATTATAACTAGCTGGCTACATAAACCTCTAAAGAAAAGATTCTTGTTTGTGAACAAGCAAGTAGCAATGTTGTTACCCCTTTCTTGAAATATTCTCACTATATTTAAACATTGTGATGCAAATTTTGATGCAAGCCTCTTTCTCTTCTTCAGTTTAACTAACAAGCAAAAACAGAACAGAAAGATACAAAACAACCTTGCAAAGAATACCTAGTTACACTAATCTGAAATGGCCTACACTGATTTATTCCTACTAGAGTGACACAAGCAGACAGCAGTACTTCTCTGCAGTAGCTATCTAGCTAGAAATTAGCTATATGAATTCAATTTGACAATATATGCTGATTACTCTCCAATGAATGATTCAAAAGGACAACCACTGTCTGGCTCATTTACATTAATTTAGAAGTCATATTGCTGCAATGGAGTAAAACAGAATGAATGCAAAGTGGCTGTAATGGGTTCCCAGTGGAGCAGAACTGGGCAAAAAAGCCTTGTTTTTTGGTCCAGGATGTTTACTTTTACACCGAATTCACAGCGCAGGGAACTGACTCCTATGCATACACAAAAGCAAGAGATATGTAGAAGCCATTTCCCCTTCTGGCTTTTTACAGTTATGTTGGCCCAGTCACTTTAACAACTTTACAGCTCTCGTCTGTACCTATTACAAGAACTGCATGTGCACAGCTAGTGGTACATTTAGACAGTTAAGAGTGATTAAATAACAAGGGGCCCTACTCAGAGAACAAGCAAAGGGCTGGTGACTTGCACTGATTCATGTTCTAACTTTATTTATCAGTATCTGCAGCAAGAGTCTGGAAGACATGAATGGCAAGCAAGTGAACCAAGATGCCAGTCTAGAGAGTCGTCCAGCAGCTCTGCTTTGAGGTCCAGTCCTTAGCAGGTTGCTGCGGCAGGGTAGCAGAGGGAGGCTGGAGGCTCGACACGGGGAAACCCTTCGGACCAGGAAATGCAGAAGCGTGAAAGTGCGCCGCTTCGCCGGGCAGCCCTCGCTGTCAGTGCGTGAGAGACTTGCGTCCTTTCAGCATTCTCCTCAGGATCACCTCGATGCCACCCCTCGTGCTGATCCTCTTCAGCCAGCCGTGGGTCCGGATCCGCTTAATGTTTTTGGGCTGGTACTCGGTGCCGCGTTTGACGGTGCGGACCTGCTGGTGATGCCAGGGCAGCCGCTGAAAGACTGCGCCCCCTTCCGCATATGATCCGAGTGCTCCGAACCGCAGCGATGGTGCGCTCGGCCCAGGATGCTGTGTCAGAACTGCCCTGTGGAAACACGTTTTATCAGCCCTATTCAGATACGGTGAAACTGTGTAATACGCTGCTATAGTAAACTAGCCTACCGTTTTAAAAGAGAAACAACGCGATCACATGCAGTGCGGTGAACAACTGCCGTGCCCGGGGGCAAAACTCCGGCAAAACAGAACATCTAATGATTGCAGTCGATAAATCCTAATCTTTCATTACTCCTGTAAAACATCTCTTTGATAAATGAAAACCACTAGATATAACTAGCTATCTTGCATACGAATTTTACAGCTAAACTACATAACTACAATATGCGATTAGCATAAAAGGTGCTAGCAAACTGGCAATTATTCGCTTTTTCCTTAAAGACTTCTAAATACGTTGTTCCAAATATCAATATTTGATATTGATATAGTGACACTAAATCTATCACATTTATTGTAACTAAATCGTTCGTAGAAACCTAACAGACAGCCATTCCACCGCAAGACAGTTTGTTTGCTTGCTAGCTAACGTTACGATAGAAGGCCGACAGCACTGGAAGCTAGAGCTACACTAGCTAGCCTGATGTGATCTGAAGCTTCCGGCGCCGAAAAATCACACTCAGTACCTGCATGCATTGCATCCAGTTCCAGAGAACGGAGAAAGCGCTGATCTTAAGAAGTTCATTATACTTAATTTTGCTTCGAGATAGCAGCTATGCTATGCTATGCTACAGCTGGACAGCATGTCAATGTCACTGTGGCGCTGCGGAAAGCACGCATGCGCTCTGCGCACTTACGGCCGGCCGCAGTAAAGCATCCAATCAAAATGCACCATACAGCATCCTGGTTACTATAGTTTACAGCGTGAATTTTTGCGCATTGCTGGCGATCAGGTGTACATAAACATGTTGCATAACAGCAGATCATTTTTTATATTTCATTTTAATATTTGCAATAGTTTTATTTCATTAACTAAAAATAAATTCTTGTAAACCGAATTAATCTAATTTGAAATATTTCTAGGCATATGAATATGCATCTGCAGTAATTTGATAGCGATGGAGTATGTGCTATTTCTGTGGATATTGATGGCACAGACGTTCTATTGCAACCCATGTGTAAAGAATCTGTGTTGATGGTGCCTATACCACCTTGGAAACAGTTACCTAGCAACAGGAGCAACCACTGGGATATAGTGAAAGGGACAGCCGAGGATATTGTGGATTTTTCCAGATTAATTGCTCATAGAATCTTACGGTTTAATTGTGTCAACGTGCCATTCATCTCAGACTTTACTCTAAATTCATCAAACGCATTACGGTGTTTAACCAAAGAGGTATGTAACATTATCTTCATGTGGAGGGGTCACTGTCACTGTGATTGACAAAGGCCTAAGCTGTTCAAAGTCTCTGTGCTGCCGTGTTTATAGGTTATCTTCCCTCTGACTTATCTTTTCATGCATCTCTGTTCAGCTGCCCTGTGAGTATAGCTTCCTGATACGGGATGAATCTGCTTCAAAACCCTTGTCCTACTTATAATATCTTCAATTGATTATTTCTTCATACAATCTCTTCTGCTGAGATGATCACATTTTTCCAATCTTAGTTTCATTTTTCCTATTCTAGTATTCACTTTCTCTTTTCTTCCTGTGGTAACCTGCATTAAATGCCCAGAACAGTGGGCGTATCTCGCATAAAGTCATTCCTCCAAAGTGCTCATCTTCAGTGCCCAGTGCGTCTGCATGACCCCCCCCCCCCCCCCCCCCCCGCCATACTTTTGGGTCTTGTATCGCAATAACAACCTATGTGGCTTTTCATCCCATCTATTTTTCTTAATTTATTTTGCAAAAGTTTTTCTTAGGAGGAATATTTTAAATATCTTTCTAGATTATTGTAATTCCATCATTAACATTTATCTACTATTTGTGAATTTCCTAAAAATTCTGTTAAGAGATTGTATTTGTATTTGTATTTCGAATAGCATATTTCTGTTATTGAAGAAGATGATTTAACCGTGCAGGTAAATATTGTGGTGTAGAGACGCATTTCTAAATATTTATACGACCATGATATGTCAACTAGGTGATTCATTCAAGTAATTTATTGAAAAAAAGGACAACTTGTGGGTCATGCAACCGCAGGTTTTGGGTGGTACATTCTAGCGAAACCGTTCGTGCTGTCCCCTTCTCCCACCTACCCTGGCAACAGCAACAGAGCACATCCCATTGGTGAGGTGTCAGCAGCAGCGTCTTCACCATTGGCTAAGAGTACCGCCCGTCAAACGGAAAGGGGCGGATTGAGAAAAATCCCAATGGATGCAGAATACAAGGGCAAGGTGAGAGCGGAGATGCGCCTGGGTGGGCTACCGAAGGGGAAGAGGACAGCGATGCGGGAGTCATTGAACATGTCCAGGGGCAAATTAAACTACAAGTGGCCGCATATCCGCTACGCACCCAGCGCCTCCAGCTAAAGCCCCGTGTCAGTTATTTCAGAACTAAAATGTAAACCAGCGGTTTGAATATAAACACCAAGCTCACTGCAGCAGATTCCAATGGAATCAAATTATTGGATTGGCTGCAGCAGATAAGCTTCAACTCGCCTCCTTTCCCGCAACGGTCGATTTGTAGAATTTAGAAAAGGTGCAGATATCCGACATATCTTTCTTACCTGCCTGACTCATCAACTGTCCAGGTAAGATTATGCTTGCACCACAGAAAAAATGTTTAAAACGTCATTAGGGATTGTGCATGAACGGTTTAGTTGCTTTTATTGTTAATTGTTAATAGTGTTAAATGAAATTACTGGGCACGATTGATCATGGAAAATCGTTATATTGTGGAACTGGCTGCGTTTGCTCCACATGTCGACCTTGCTGATGCGCAACGCGCTCATCCTGATGAATTTCACAAATGAGTATTTTTATTTTGATGGTCACAGAGGTAGGGGATGTAGATAATGTAATTTCATTTGAAATCTGAAGGACGCTGCATCGCTTAGTGGGTCAGCGTCGGCCAACGCACAGTCCCGACGTGGGTTTTGATGCATTGTAGGTCAGTTTTTGCTATTACACAGATTCGGTCTGTGTTTGGCTACGCAGGAAGTAGGCATCAAACATGTTTGCACATGCAACAGAATTCATCAGCGTAATTGCGACTGCAGGCCAGATAATCACCATTTGTACGTTGTGTTTATGTGGGACTGTTAAAGAGATTGGAAACATTATGAATCCGTGTTCAAAACAAAACAAAAAGACATTCTTGCACCACAGACAGATGCCTAATGGAACAGGATAACTTCACTAAATAATACCAACAACTAAATATCAATAACCAGGTATAAAAATTAAAGTAAAAAAGAAATACCATACTTTAAGGGACATATTCGTGATTTTCTCATACATGATTGAAGTGTGTGTAAATGCACAT
The DNA here is from genome assembly GCF_013368585.1 of Megalops cyprinoides. Classification (NCBI taxonomy): domain Eukaryota; kingdom Metazoa; phylum Chordata; class Actinopteri; order Elopiformes; family Megalopidae; genus Megalops; species Megalops cyprinoides. The sequence goes on from NC_050602.1 coordinate 27,573,329, forward strand.
AATCATGACTCATTTGCACGGAGGGCATGAAATTCGCAATATGCTGCTGCTTGTTGCGACATATCCTCGTCCAAAATTGTGATTTTAGACGATTTATGCTTAAAGATGTAAGTGTTTAGTATTGAATTAGTATTGAATTTAGACTTGAATTAAAATAACACAATATCACCTAAAACATCATGTGCAGTCTTTTGACTGCGATACACAGGTTCAGGTAGGCTTAAAAATGTAAAATATGCACGCCTCTGCTGGGCACAGAAGCATTGATTCAGCAGAGCACTTTCTCCTCTGTGCTTCTGTCTCAAGGCGCGGAGCACGTTCATAAAATGGCAGAACAGCACAGCTGGATTGACCCAAATCACCAGTTATCCAGTTAGCATATCCTGCCAGTCTTAACACGACTGCAAGGAGGATATGTGCATTTTAAAACAGCATTGGTGTATTTTTGTGTCTCTGTCCCTTTAGCTATCAGAGGATCTTAATTTTTTAAAATTGTTGTGCGTGTACAGAAATAAACACTCAGTGCGCCAGCGTGGAGACAGTGGGCGGTGCGCCCCGGTACCGCAAACGGCAGCCCGTTGAGCTGCAGCTGCGAGTAGCGCAAACAGTCAGGTCAATTATCACGCAAGCGGCACAGTTTCGGGGGCGGATTCGCCACGGGGCGCTGCAGTCATGTGACCGCACCCTGTGCGAGCAGACGGGCTTCCTTTGAAATGATGGCACCCCGTGCGTCAGTCACTTCAGATGGAAGCGTGCTGTGAAGATAACGAGGCCGGTGACGGGACTGATTTGATCAATCATGTTTCAAAGCAAAGACTTCTGGTTGGTTTAAACGAGCCAGTGACTACTCCCACAGGTAACTGCCGGGCAGTTGCTGCCCCCCTTCTGCCACCCACCACCCCCAGCACTTACAGAGCTCATGAAGCCTCATTCTCATGTTTGGTGATAAGTGTTCGATGCCAGGTGTCTCTCTCACTGGCATTTGGTGGGAATTCCTTCGCAGCGTCTCAGAGATGGTTGTTGACGTCCATTAAAAGAGAAGTCCAGTCCAAATGTGTAATTCAGTCTGCTTCATAATGCAGGCATCGTTACAGCCTATGGCTTTCTATCTATACTGTGAGCATCAGTGCTGCAGCGTGAGAAACGGTGTCACTCACCCTCATGTAGGACTGTTCTGTAACAGACCTGACAGACTGTGGGTGTTTACAGCCTGTTGTTGATATTACCTCCATATGTAGGCTGATATTTTTTTTATTCAGTTAACATTCAGTACATTAACTCGATAGCCACAAGATTAGACAGCCATAATAGCAGTTCAATCACACCATTAGCCAGGTGCATTTAGAAATTAATAATTGTAATACAGACTGTACATTATGATAGCATCAGTCCTAAATATTAGGGAAGTATCAGACACTTGCAATGCTGTGGACATACCACAGAAGCTGACTTCTGTCTCGCCTGTTGTGATCCTGCTTTGGATGTGATGGATTGTATCAGATTGCAAAAGATGACTGTGATATTCTGAACTGTAAAACAGGTAAACTCCATTTTAGCTGCACTGAGGCACTGTAGGGTAGCATTTTTGGATTGGGGGCTTTTCAGTTTATACAGACCTGTTTACCCCTAGTCTGCCTATTGTTCTGCATCAACACCTTCAGTTTTTGCAAGATGGCCCCTGTGTCCTGGGATACAGATTCTGCCATTGCGGTGCGCATGATGAAACTCGAAACACCGAATGGTGTGCATGCACGGCCCAGGTTATAATTAATACATCACGTGATCCTCTAAGACAACAGCAGGAATCGTACCCATTGTTCGCTGTGAGGTGTCTCTGTGGGGAGCATTGTCTGAAAGGCTGTACATGACTGCCTCAGTGTGTTTAAAGGCTACTGCAAAAGCATTTATTGTGTTTATCCAGAGGAGAGAGCATGCTGGAACTCACTGTACTGACGGGAGAAAACAGGAATCCCCCCCCAGCCCCCCCATCCCCCCCTGGCCTCCTGCACAGTCAGCGTTTTATCCCGTTTGATCGTGGCCCCGTGTTCCATCTTCATTTGCAGACAGAGCCTTTATGTAACAGCCGCTCAGACTGTCGATATGAGCCCTGCGTCAGAGACAGGAACACTCTACATCCACTTCATGAGTGTACATATAATGTTTCATATTTGTGTATGAAGATGTTTTATGGATTTAACCCTTTGAGGTACATGATGGCACAGTGCCCTGTGGATTATTGTCTCCATGGTGCTGTAACCTTTTTATTGAAATCATCTTGTATTAAATATGCAAATAAAGTATTTAACTAGCCACTCCAGGGAAAGTACACATTCTGTATTTAGCTGGCTAATCACAGTGCAACACTGTTGATGGCATGTTGTTGCATGATGCGGTATTTTGCTAGCAGGCTAGATTTGGAAGCTTTCACTGGGCAGGAGCTTGCCGATGGTGCTGATGCAACAGTTTCCCCTGAGCAGCGTTTTCTCCTGCTACGCAGCAAATACAGCGTGATCACAGCGACCTTAGGCTGCTGTGCTAAAGGTGAAGGATACCGTCTTTCTGGTGTTACTGTGGTACAGCTGCATGGTGCAAACTCCAGGCCTGAAAGTCCTTCAGAAAACTATAGCGTTACTGGGATTCCATCTGATGCCTTTGCTGGTCCCCAAACAGTTCTTGGGTATCGGTCGTCTTGGCAGACGTTGGAGGGTGTTGCTTTTGTTGTTGTCTTTATCATGCTGTCCTCTAGGGGGCGCCAGTCTTTGCAGCAGCTCACACTCGTACATCGTGATGTCACACACATATCATTGCTTGATCCCATCACAAAAATGCCTGATTGCTGGAGGCTTTGCAGAAACTTTGGCGTAAAGAAAGCGGAAAGAGCTTCTTGGAAGGGAACAGAGGCATAGGGAGGACCCATAATACTTTGTTCAATGTCACCTCCCTGTACTTTTTGGACTTGTTTTAACCCCAGTGAATGTACAGTCTCTCTAATGAAAACAAAGTCTCTCTCTCTCTCTCACTCTGAAGAGACCCTTTGTCGGGTATTGATCCTGCTGCAGATTTCAATACCTTAATTAACTCCAGATTGGAGCCAGTGTATTGCGCCTGGTGCTGAAGATCCATTTACCTAATTGCCAGTTGTGTTTATTCTTTTCTCCTTTTCTCATTGAAGGGCAGGATTAATGGCTGCTGATGGACCTGCACCTCACTGACCTTCTGTGCCTTTTGTCATGTGCTGTCATTATTATTTGCCTGGCAGACAGTTGGCTAATTTATCATTTTACACGTTATCCATTCATACAGCCGCATGTTTGCTGAAGTGATTTTGGGTTCAGCGCTTTGTCCAGCGGTACAGGGGCAGTGCCCCGGGTGGCCATCCCCTGCAGCGCCACCACCTCCTCCTGCCTCACCTGCCTCACCTGTTTCCACTGTGCTTACCTCATTACCTGATCACCTGCAGCAGGGCGCCTCAGCCAGGGGTCTCTGTGGGCTTCAGAAAGGAGGACAGTCACAAAAGAGCAGATGATCTGTGCGCACAGCTCAGAAACAGCTCAGAAACGCATCACATCTGGACAAACCTTCAGTCAAAATCTTGCAGTAATATCAAAATATGTCTGCGTGCAAATACTGTTATCCGTAAAGATTTAACAAACATAAATATAATATAAACATGATATCGTAAAACACAGCTTGTGTTATTGGATGCGTAGAATCACTGGAGGAACCTTGCACCTTTATGTTATATTTGTACCTAAATAGTTTTTTCTAAGCTTGTTTCTAAGTCAAATTCATGATAGAATTGTCCTTTACTATCAAAGATGATTAAAGTTATTCTGAGATAGAGTAATTTGTAGATTATGAATTTGTTACAGATTTCCCATGGCTCGTCCTCTACATGGGGCGATTCCTGTTCTAGGTTTCTCATTAATCACTACGCATGGGTGCCTTGAGTTTGCCAAGGGCTGGTTTCACACTCAGCTCTGAAATATGAATAATTTAGCAATGTCTTCCCCCTGCTGTTTTAATAATGTATAAAGATGGAATATGAATCTAGGCAGTAGCAGCCTATGGCTGTACAGTGGGGGCGATACAGACGAGGGGGTGGGGGGAGTTGGGGGGGTGAGTGATACAGTACCCCTGCAGTCTACCGCACAGCTTTGTGATGTCATCAGGTTTCAGGCTCTGGCGGAGAGAGATGATTGGCTGACTGACAGAGTAGAGCAGCCTGTTAGCCAGGGCAGGAAAATGTGTCGGTTTTTCATATGCGTTTGCAGGATGCCTCAGTCAGAATCAAAAAGCAAGACCACCACAATGTGTCACAGACAGACAGAAACCATGAGCGAAACCCAGGGAGCCACAGAGAGCACTGAACTACAGGGCGCGCTGAGAGGTTAGCTCTGAGGGAGATCACGCCTGTCTATCAGACAGCAGCTGGGAAAAGGACCACAGCGTGTAAGGATGGGAGTGCCTTGTTTTTAGACTGCATGACAGCAAAGGAATATCAGCTACATTTTTAAGTCTCACAAAGTTTATGACCCATTTTCCAGCTGGACCTTTCACCAGAGCGACTCGGGAGAAGCGTCTTGCTGAAGGGTGTACAAACAGCATCAAACGATGCTGGACTCACATTCATCATTCAAATCATATTCCTCAGATCCGAAAGCCAGCTCTGCGAACGCTGCTCCACACTGCTAACCTACTTACCAAAGGGAGCAGTTTCATGTCCACCCACAGTTATCTGGGGAGCTTCTCCACCCACAACAACATGCTGTACTAGCTGCACATCGCCTTTTACAGCCTAATAATTACCACAAAGTCTCCTGCTGCCTCCTTTTGCAGAAATAATGCAACAGTTTTCAAACCGTTCTAGTTATCACAACAGAGCATTAACTTACCAGGTACAGCTAGAGTGAGACAAGGCTAAGTTACATGACAGGGCTGCCCTAAAGTGCTAAGTTACATGACAGGGCTAAGTTAAACGCAGGAGCCAGGGCAGTGATGTGCTGCTGTGTTTCTGAAGTTGCCAGCGTGATCGCTGTAAACGCAAGCACTGGACGTGTTTTTCATACGTCCAAGCTGAGGTGTCAGCTTGGCTGTCGGCCCCGCTGGGGTGTCCGTCGGGGATAGACTTCTCTCGGGAGGGGTGGGAATGTGGGGGCTGTGGGTGACAAGACGGAGCCCCCCAGGGAGAGAGCAGCTGCATGCAGCAGGCGAATGCACAGAGTCCGGAGAGTCTGCTGCAGCCGGGTCTGTTTTTTCCACATCAGTCAGTCCCGTGACCCAGGGAAGCCATGGAACAGCGTAAGGAGGCAGCGCCTCTCATTATTCATGCTGCTTCCTCTTCTCCTTCTTCCCCTTCCTTTATTTAGCAGGTGTCCTTATCCAGGGTGACTTCAAGAGCAGCACGTCAAGTTCACTTACAGAGCAGTGCAGAGAGATAAAATAATATTCATCAAGGGGCAGACTGGCAACGGCGGAAGAATGTGTAGCTGAGGTAGCTAGCATGATAGGATGAATCGTAGCGAAGAACAGAGTTTGTTGCCGCACTGCCTCCTCAAACCTGCCTCCGAATTTACATTTTATTCATTTGGCAGACATGGTTCTTCCACAGAAGATCCAGGATGAGTAAGTCTGATTAGAATAGTTTAATCACACTGCAGGCTAATGTCCAATGTTTCAGTTAAAAGGTGGCCATCAGTGCAGGTTTAATGTGCAGAGACATCCAGCCAAGGCAGATCACAGACAGACAGGTTAAACTGAGCATCTGCAGGGCTTTATTCCTGTAACTGTAGCTGGCCCATTTAACTGAGGAAACACCCAGCCAGCACAACAGAGAAGTGAGCTGCAGCTGCTCTGGTAATCAAGGTTTGCATAACCCCAAAGTAGCGGCTCATAGCTGAGACTCACTCACACACCTCCGGTGGTTCAGTTTTAATCACGCTTTTCTTGGTCAGCATTTCCTGGAAAGTAAATAAGAATAAAGATGAATCTGTTAGTGTTGGATTTAATTGGGTTTAACCCTTCGCTTCCCCGAACGCAGTAAGGTGCAGAGCCAGGGGAAGTTCCTGCTGTATCCTGCTTATATCCAGCTCGGAGTTACTGGGGTTCGGCTCACAGCCTCTCTCTGATTCGCCTGCGCCATGAAAGACTCCCGTTATACGATGGCTGTGATTGGTCCAGAGACCATCCCTTTACTGTAAGTCCTGTCCTGTAGAAAAAAACAAAGCCTGCACTGTCAAAACTGGCTTTAAATCAGTCATGTGCTGTAACTGTCTTTCCCAATTTATATTCCAAGGGCACGCTGGAAGGACTGGGTCTATTTATATCGCCCGGCTGTCTGGGGGAGGTCGTGAATCAGGCTGCGAGTCTCACGCCCACGGGAGTCCTGTTTCACTTTAATTGTGTCCTGCTGCACCGCAATCCGAAACCTCCAGCGTTTTCTCGCATTTGTTGTTTTATTGTGTTTGGCGTAAAAAAGAAGGACGCTTAAGAGTGGCCAGGTAACCGCGGTAAGTCTTTGATGATTGAACATTTGATACGTTCAGTGCGATAGACGGAATCACCCTCTTTCGATAATTGTTATGTTAATGACCGAAAGATCCAGTGAAATGTGTTCAGAATTTTATCCTCTCAGAGTCACTGTAGTTGTTGTTAGGAAGACAGAGGTGGGTGCACTCAGGTCGGTCCTGTTAGGATTGTATGTTTGCAGTGAGGAATGGCAGGTTAGGCGGAATCAGCCCTAACGCTGCCGGCCGCTCAGTGGTCAGAGTTGGGGGGCAGACCCCCTTCCTCTCCTCTTCCGCTCAGCTCCTGCCAAGAGGAGCAGCTTCAAGGACCCGGAGGCCAGCCACTGGGGGTCAGGAAACTGCTGCTGGCACACGGCACTCAGGGGGTGATGTCAGTCACCCAGTTTAATCCTCAGGAAAAAAAAATGATACTAAAAATACGATACGAAAAGTTTGGTGGGCTGCCTGAACCGTTGCATCTGTGTTCATAGCCAGTCAAGGCCATTGCACACGTGCCCTGAAGTGCCTCCATGATTCTGTCTGTGAAAAGCTTTAGCACAGTGCAGGTAGCATGTGCAGGGGCTCCCAGAGGCGGATACAGGCAGCCCTGCCCTGCTTCCTTTGGCTGGATCAGGTGTTTTTGTGGAGTCTGTGGAGTCTGAGGAGTGCTAATATCCGCCTGTCCTGAGGGTTAAGCATGCAGTGTGTCTCCCTGCCTGCAGGGCGGCGCCATGCTGACGATGATTACAGAGGGGATCCTGTGCTGTCTGACGGGGAAGTCGGCAGGCGTGGTGGTGCCGGTGGAGAGCTCGGTGCCGGCCGACAGCTTCGAGTTTGTGGAGGTGAAGCCGGGCCGGGTGCTGCGGGTGCGGCACATCGTGCCGGAGCGGGCGGTGGTGGAGCCGCCGAGCGAGCCGGACGGCAGCGTGCACTGCAAGCGCCGCATCACCGTGTACCGCAACGGCCAGCTGGTGATCGAGAACCTGGGCGACGTGCTGCGCGCCGAGATCCTGCAGTGCCCCAATGGCGGCGCCGAGCCCTGCACCACGGTGGAGCTGGAGCTGTCCGACTACAACAGCAACGCCACGCCCGCCACGCCCGAGCCCAAAGCCACGCCCCCCGCCGTGCCGGACCCGCAGCAGCCCGCCCCGCCCCCCCGCCGCCGCCGCAGGAAGCCCAAACGCACCGTGATGATCGACTCGCACCGCAAGGTATCCAGCTGCAAGGGCACGCACCAGGACGTGGCACTGTTCTTCGTGCACGGTGTGGGCGGCTCGCTCGACATCTGGGGCAGGCAGCTGGACTTCTTCTCCCGCCTGGGCTACGAGGTCATCGCCCCCGACCTGGCGGGACATGGCGCCAGCTCCGCCCCCCGCATCGCCGCCGCCTACACCTTCTACGCCCTGGCCGAGGACCTTCGCGCCATCTTCAAGAGATACGCACGCAAACGCAACATCCTCATAGGCCACTCCTACGGGTCAGTGTGTGTGCGCGTGCGTGCGCATGTGTATCTGTGCGTTGGACAGTGGAAAGTCTAAATGCTGGAGTACTAAATGTTACAGAAACTTACCTATCAAAAACTGTCCAGTAGATAGTGACCGCTATATAGTGTCAGACTGTCAGTCTTCCTTTAAATAATATGCACTGACAGGGGTATGTAGAACCTTAAAAAATATCCAGTGAACATTAATAGTGTACAATTGATATATTACGTGTTCAGACAGGTGTATATTTACCTGAGATACTGTGCCATGCTTTAGGTACTGTACAGTGGTGTCCCCTGCGTACCCCGCGGGTCCTGAAGCCTCCCTCCTTTTTCAGGGTGTCGTTCTGCACCTTCCTGGCGCATGAGTACCCTGATCAGGTGCACAAGGTGGTGATGATAAACGGCGGCGGCCCCACAGCCTTGGAGCCCAGCCTCTGCTCCATCTTCAACCTGCCCTCCTGTGTGCTGCACTGCCTCTCCCCCTGCCTCTCCTGGAGCTTCCTAAAGTGAGCTGCTCAGCCTCCTGCCTGCAACCCAATGACTGACTGATGGAGTGGCTGCTTGATTGGTCTTAATTTCTGTTCAAGTTACATGCTGCACACACCGCAAACCTCTCTCTGCATGAAATGCAGTTGAGTGCTAACCTCATTGGTCTGTCCGTCTGTCCGTCTGCGTGGCAGGGCGGGGTTTGCCCGGCAGGGCGCCAAGGAGAAGCAGCTGCTGAAGGAGGGCAACGCCTTCAACGTGTCATCCTTCGTTCTGCGTGCCATGATGAGCGGCCAGTACTGGCCCGAGGGCGACGAGGTGTACCACGCCGAGCTGACCGCGCCCATCCTGCTGGTGCACGGCATGCACGACAAGTTCGTGCCCATCGAGGAGGACCAGCGCATGGCCGAGGTGCCCGGCGCCCAGCGAGCCAGTCAAACACCTGTCCATTAAAGCCATTACAGGGGGGAGGGTGTTAATTAAGTGAAATATTAATATTCAAATTCAGTTAATTCTGTTATTTTGGTAATGAACTACAATAGGTTAAAAAAATATAAAATAACATCTATGTTCAGTCTTGAGTGTGAGGTTAAGCTGTAAGGCAACCTGCTGTAGAAATCAAGTAGAAAATTAAAACAGTATTTTCCAGTTCTGGTCCCAGGACCCACTTTCATCCCAGCTGAGTTCATTTCATCACACCTGGTAAATAAAAATAAGTTGAAAATATGTTTTTCCCAACCTAGTTAGCTATTTAAAATGACAATACAGAATGCACTCATTGTAACTGATAAAGTGAATTTGTTGTTTGTTTAAATAGTAGTTCAGGGACCTATATTAAATTTAATCCAATTAGACAGTTGCTATATGTGTAATTATTTATGAAAGCAAGTACACAATGACTTTTACTTTCACCCTTATAGAAGCACAAACGTGTCCAAAGACAGAGTTTAGCCTTTACCTTTTCCCTTTACCTATCAGGAGATAACTCACAGTTCAGAGCCACATTTAAAGCAATCAAGAAAGAAAGAAATCAAAGCAGATGACCTGAGTTCAGCTGGAACTGCAACAACCACACTGTGGCTCTCTGGGTCTCAGGGTCTCTGTGTGTCTGACCTGCCCGGTCTCTCTCCTCACAGATCCTGCTGATCGCCTTCCTGAAGGTCATCGATGAGGGAAGCCACATGGTCATGATGGAGTGTCCCGAGACGGTCAACACCCTCCTGCACGAGTTCTTCCTGTGGGAGCCTGACACTTCCTCCAAACAGGACCCCACAGAGCCCGTCCCCAACAAGACCGCACTGGCCAATGGCACGCCCCATGCGCCTGTTGCGAGCAAACCTAAGAACAAGTAACCAATGGGGATCCTTGTTTCTGAAAGGAAGGGGACCAATCCAGTTGTTTGTTCTTGGCGGGCTGCATTTGGCATGTCTGCTCATTGGCTACGGGCTGGTGTTTAAACACAGCCAAAGGCTGAGGAAGAGGAAGAGGAGGAAGGATGTGGGCAGCAGCTGATCCTGAACCGTGCTGAGAATCTGGGATGTGGAAAAGCAGACGCTTTGGGGGAACTCCTGCTGAGGCAGCTGCAGAGCTGACACGTTCTTGCCCCGTGTCCCGTTACCCATCTTCACACAACGACACCTCCTCCCGCAGACGCGGCCGTCTGGGACCGGCGCGCAGGAGAAGCCCAGCGCATTTCTGTCTTCAGTTTAGAGCCGGACAGAAGCAGCGAGTTGAGTGGACCATGGCTGACCGGGTCGGGGAAATGGTTATAATTAGGGAGTGTTGCACCCTGTGTTCCCCCGGTAACCTGCACACGGCACCTGAGCGATGCAGTTCAGGTGCAGCCTAGCAACGCTAACGTCTTCCCAACCTAAAAATAAATGTGTCCATTTTCCCAGCCAGAGGAAAAACAATGCCATCGATGGTCGAACAGCCTTACCTGCTCCAAGGAAATGGCTGAACACTGTAGCACTTACGTCGGCTCTTCTCTTAGTGTTCTTAAAACTATTGTAATTATTTAAATGTGTGTCCATGCACATTCTCTTGCTGAAATTAAGCTCTGCTGTTTGCCTGTGTATCCTGGGGTTATTGTTGAACTCAACAACAAAGTGAATGGATTTGTGCTGCTGTCTGATGATAATGGGTGTTACAGTGGGTATATAATGGGTGTATCGGGTACTACAGTGGGTAATATCTAGTGTTTATTTGCTGCACATCCAGCCAAGCAGGGCTGTGTCAGGATTAGTGTTCACAGGGGGAAAGTGGAAAGGCAGGCTACATGTGGCAGTTGATTACAGCGGTATCTGTGTTAATAACAGAATAGATTCAATCACTCTTCTTTGAAAGGCAAACTGAATAACTAGCGCTTGACAATCACCAGTCTGACTGTCCAAGCAGATGAATTACATCTGCAAACTCAAAATACATGCTATACTTGATATCAACTGGTACCTGAAGCGTTGTTTTCCAAGACCATGCAGAGAAATCAGCAGTGGGAATATTTCCTCCCTTCAGCATTCGGCATGAACAGGGAGCTTTGCCGTGAAAGCTTTCAGTGTATTTTATATAAGGATGGTCACGATAGGTGCTGCTTTCCCTGCAAATCATTTATACGGCTCATTCCTGAGAGGCTGGAGGGAGATGGCTCCTCCCTGAGCAGTACTCAGATATTAGCTAATATTATAATATTGTATATACTGCATATTATAGTCCTCCCTACATGTTCTTAGATGAAGACCATGGTCACGGGGAGAGAGAGCTCAGCTGCTGTTGTTACTGGTCTGTGTCCAGCTCAGCCCCTGATTTGGCCTTTGCTGTGCTAAAGGTGATCAGAGAGCGAGAGGCAGGAGGTGTCAGAATCAGCTCGTCACCGATGGCAGCTTGCTTTTGTTGCCATGGTGAGGGTTATGTTGTTTGGTACTGAAGGCACTGGAGTTCTGAGGTCTGCGGGTGTGATTTCAGGGCCTTGGCGTCCTGAGAGATGTCTTCGATTGTACACAGAAACAGCTCGATGTTACGGAGCTGCACAGGGTTAGTTCGGATCACTGATAATTGTAGTGTCTTCAGTGAAATCAAATGTGTTTATAGCTCCACCCTCAAATATATAACGCTGTATTTAAGTGTCTGCATACATTTGTCTTACCAAAGAGCAGGATTGGCTGAGTGTGGGAGACTTGGCATTGGCGTTGTTGTTT
>NC_050602.1:27587500-27625000 GCF_013368585.1 Megalops cyprinoides
TAAGCATATTTCATGTTAAAACTGGACACATACAGTTGGACCTGTGCCTCACTTCTTTGTTACCATGTTCAGAGAAATGAGTGTTTAGCTAACTGGTGCCTCCGGTGGACAAGAGGTGTAACAACATGTAAAGATAAATAGTAAGGTGCGGTGTGGGAGCTCGTGGCTGTCAGAATAAAAACACAGGCAGATTAAATATGCAAAACATTTACTGTAACATTTTGTACAAAATATTGTCCAGTTGTAAATGTATGAGAAATAAGACAGGACGGACAAAGGCAAAAATGAAAAAAAAATCAAAGCCACTTTAGGGATTGATTCCACTGCAGTCTTTAGAAACACTGAATCTGCAAGGAGTGTTCCAATTTCAGTACGATTCCCCGGTAAAAGGCATGTTGCAAAATTCACTCAGATTGAGGAAACCCTGAAAAAGATCCCCGGCAGCGGAGCATGCTATTCTCGTCAGACAGCGGCTCACCTGTCGAAAGCATTCAGACATCACAGGTCCTCAGTGCACAAAGGGTTAACTGTATAAAGCCTGTCTGGGTTCAGAGGAGGTCAGCAGCTAGCTGCTGTGTGGAGCACGGTGGTCACAGTTTGGGATTCATCCAAGCACACATTTTGAGTGTATTCCTTGTTTTCAAAATCCAAATCTAACTCATTACTCTAATTTAATCAACCGTTTGATTCAGTGTACGCCGCGGTATACAGAGGTAATCCATGCCTCACACGTCTGTTAGACTGACTACCTGAACCCATTACAGAAGTTAGGTGTTGATCTGTTATCAAAAATGTCATGATTCCGTCATGATTTCATTTTCACATTTATGTAATACTGTGACATGTATAGGATTTCATTTTCACATATAAACAGAAAATTAAAAATACCATGATTATGCCTTCAAAAGTAAACTCCAGTAGCTCATAATGAAAAACAATGCATGTGAAATCTGAATTCCAGACCTATACAGGTGTAAAAGGGAGGTTCTGATTCCATGAATGAGGCTCTTATTCCTGATAAACCCAGGCTCTGTAACAAAACAGTGTCTAGTAAATAAATCATCTGATCCGAGCACCATGTTTAAAAATGCCACATCGAAAGGCAACGGAGAGAGACTGGCCAGATAAAAACAGCAAACACGAGCTCTCAAACCCAAAGGTCACTCTCTGACAATCCTAATTTCTGAAACATTACTCGCATTCCTCTTCTGAAGGCAGGCACAAATCACCATGTTCTACATGGAAGAGTAACGCAAGATTTCAGATGTCAATCTGATACAGCCATTTCATGCTGGTTTTATTACTAATCATAACTGAAGGTGTGACTGCTGTGTAGAGAGGGAGGAAATATGAATTCAGTGGGACCTGCTCCCTAAAATCAAGCTCCTCGTCTTATTGCAAAAGGAGCACAGTGCAGGGGAGAAATGTAACGGGGTACGTCCTCACAATGTGGTTACGGCTGAGAGGGCCCGTTTCAGGAAGACCAAGTACAATGGAACTCTACACACTTAGTGCAGCTCAGTGATCTGATGACTCCCTCTATTCTCAACTATCAAAGGAACAGAAATTACATTAATGTGTAAATCTCAGTGATCTGATGACTCCCTCTATTCTCAACTATCAAAGGAACAGAAATTACATTAATGTGTAAATCACAACAAAAGCAGCCCGGCATTAATAATAGTATCACACATCATCTATAATTATAATAATAATATTGCATTATACCCATATTTTCACTTCCATAGGTAACGTGTTAGGACTTTAAAGGACTGTGTTCTTCACACTTGGTTTAAATGTTGTACTGTGCTTATTCGTTCAGATACGCTGCAGAAACTCTGCATTTTTTAGTTCAGATGTTCAGATGAGTGATGCATCACAGTTCAGATGAGTGATGCATCAGAGTTCAGATGAGCGATGCATCAGAGTTCAGATGAGCGATGCATCAGAGTTCAGACAACTGCATGTGAATTCTGTTCCTCTACAGTCTACACACCCACAGCAGGAACGGGATACTCTGGGGTACTTTTCAAATTTCAACTTCAAAGTGTTAATAATGGACATAATTTCTGTATAATTCACATCATTGTAACAGCTCTGAAAAAGACGTCGCAGGACGTCCAAATGTCAGCTCCATCCGAGGCCAACAATCTCCCTGCACACAGCACAGGGCTGTTTCTTAAATATGACCCTGGCCTTGCTGATCTCCCTCGTACGGATGACATTTTTAGGGTCACATCCTGTCAGTCCCACTTTCTCTGATCAGTAAAGCTGGTCTGATAAGCCCACACAACACACCTACCAGTAACACAAACTGAATTAAGAGTAAGAGGTCAAAGGTCACACTGTTTGACGCCTTCTCAGAGGCAGCCTCTGTGTAACTGGCAGTCTGAAATGGCTCAGTGCATGACAGCATGTGTGCGTGTCTCTCCCGGCCACCGCAGAACAACCATACCTGATGGCCTGAGAGGTAAATGTGTGACTCTGACTTTTACAGGTAGGGAATCTCACTTTTGCCAGAAGTCATGGCAATAAGAAAACAAATTAAAAACCAAGTGCTCATGGCTAGCACTCTGCTCCTGTCACAACCCCGACCAATCAGCACGCAATGCTGTCATGCGCTGGATAGAACTGACCAGTGAAGTGTCCCAATTACAAGTTATTATAAGTTCCTCCAATGGGGAAAAGGCTGTATGCTGTTAAAGTTCATCTTTAACAAGAAAAACCTGAAAACAAAACTCAAAAACATTGCCATAGTGTTCTTCGATGTCTGAAGAAAAGGTAATGATAAAAAATAGGTTGGGGATTAATTTTGCTTAGAGTTGTCACAACCGAAATGGCATGTACAAAAATGTAGCTATAAAAATATATATTGTCGATGAAAATACCAAAAAAGAACTCCATGTTCACATGATAGAACATTCTCTGGATCCGGTTTTTGGATGGCCCTGGAAGGAGAAGAGAACGGACTTTCACAGAAAGATCACTCACAGAAGCAGCGCTGCAGAGTCCGACAAGTGTGAGAGACCCAAAGGGCACCGCAGGACCCTCAGATCAGCAGTCTATTATATATTTAACATGTGTATGTAGTTAGACTCTGAAGCTGATTTTAAGTTTTTAAGACTAAAGGGGGTTCGTTTATTAACTCCCAAAGGAAGTGTCTGATTGGAGTTATAGCCCCAACTTCAGTCACTCCATACCACTGATGGGGAATTCATCCCTTTCATAAACCTCTAAAACACGCAGTGTGCTCAGTCTCCCGGGTTAATCGTCTCTGGTACTCCTCCCACGATAACTCCTCCCACTCCAGTGTCTTACCTGCTGGTGTAAAACCTCCTCTTCCTCAAACTCTCCATCCTTCTCATCCTCGTTCTCGTTCTCTGCCTCCAGCACGGTTTTGGTCACCGTCCTCTTGGCCACCTCCTGGGGCAGCAGAGAGGGCGGGGTTATGAGAGCGGACGCTGACCCAACCTCACTAAACCCTGAGATACCGCCATCTGTCCCAATCACCACACACGTCACGAGTCTCTGCAGCTGCCCTCCCCTCAGCCGCTCCGGTGAGCATCCCACACAACGGACGGCCGTGTGTAAAGGCAGCAGCTGCATGCTAGTCACCCAGGATAAGGTGCTAATCATATAAACAACTTCAGTAACATCTACATATATACAAATCTGTTCAAAGCTGCATATAGATACACGACCTGAAATAAACTTCAAGCCTTAAACTTCAGTCTCCTTCATGAAAATATTATAAGGTCAGGGCCCCACCTCCCCGTCAGAGTTGAGCAGGGAGGTCAGGATGTTGTCCCCGGTGCCCCAGGTTGGCTGGCTCTTCCACAGCAGGTCCGTGGGGGGGCTGTGGGACACCCCTGCATTGGAGCTCCACACCTGAGGAGGAGACGACTCAGGTGAGCGTTAACGAGGCTAAACAAGGCACAGAGAGGGCGTGGCTTCAAGCCATCAATCAACATTCTACTGAAAGAAGCTCTGTCAGCAAAGCTGTAACACACAGCACCATCAGGAGAGAAAGCCAGCTTACCGTGACCGTCTGCCCCGCCTTCAGGACGTACTTGGGGGTGAATTTATAGGTGATCTCTTCCCCATCTCCAATCTGCCTCCTCAGCCTCCAGCTGCCCAGAGACTGATCCTGCAGCAACAGAGCAAACTCCACTCAGAAATGTATCACACGGAGATGCAGACAGCGCAGCGGCCTTCACAGCAGCCACTGTCAGACTGCTGCCAGAGCCACACGGCACTGTGGCTGGAGGACTGCTACTCTACCCTCCAGCACTGTCTGAGACCCACATCACCGCAGTAAATATCCCTCGTCTTCAGCAGTGTCTATGACCCAGACTACTGCAGTAAATAACACTACTCTTCAGTGCTGTCTATGGTCCAGACTAGCAGTACAGATGGACTCTAAGCGTGTGGAAATCCACAGTGCATGTGTGCGCGTGTGTGTGTGTGTCAGCGGTCATGGCCGCACCTTCTCGGAGACGTTCTTGAGGGTGACGGACTTGCCGTCCAGGTCGATCTCCTCGATGGTGACGCTGCCTGTGGCCTCCGCCTCCTGGCTGATGTGCACTTTGGGCAGCAGGGCGGCGCCAGACTCCTCCAGCTCGACACGCTTCCGCTTCGCTCGTGAGGACCGCTTCACCCCGCTGCTGCTCAGGCTGCTGCTGGTTGCCCGGGTAACCGTAACCCGTGACGACGGGGTTGGCGACAGCTTCAGGCTGAGGTGGACAGAGCGAGAGTACTGCTCTAAGACCACTCAAAGGGTGGACTGCTGCTCTGCATCTCTCACAAGACCTCATAAAAACCCGTAAAAAGGGGGGGTTTAGTTCTGACTGAGAGATGAAACGGCTGTGTGATCTTCAGTACTACAGTGACTTCACACAGGAATGTATAAGAGGGAATAATATTACCACACAGACAGTCTACCTTCATGGTCTCTGTACTCCTGCCTGCCAAGGTCAGTCCTGCACCTCCTCTCCACCTCCCCCTTTCTCCTCCTCTCTGGCTCCATTCTTCCTGTAGACATCCTCTGTCTCTTTCGCTCACTCTCCTCCTCCCTGCTCTGACTCCTCTCCCCCTGTCTCTCTGTCCCTCCTCCTCTCTCTCTCTCTCTCCTGCCAGAGGCTCGGTGCTGAGACCGCTCGTCCTTCAGCGGCTGCAGGGTGACGTTCAGTTTGCACCGTGGGACAAACAGCGTCTGCTTCCAGCCCGTCATGGTGTCTGCAGCTCGTCTTTCACTGCAGCCCACTGACTCCTGCTACATCACTCATTACTGCACCAAATCAGAGCCTCTTCTGAGGACACTACCAGTGTGTAAGAGTGTGTGTGTATGTGTGTGTGTGTGTGTGTGTGTGTGTCTGTGTATATCTGTGCGTGTGTGTGTGTGTGCGTGTACATATGTGTGTATATCTGTGTGTGTGTGTGTGTGTGTGTGTGTGTGTGTATATCTGTGTGTGTGTGTGTGTGTGTATGTCTGTGTGTGTGTGTGCGCGCGCATGTGTCTGTGTATATGTGTGTATATCTGTGTGTGTGTGTGTGTGTGTGTGTGAGTGAGTGAGTGAGTGAGTGAGTGAGTGAGTGTGTGAGTGAGTGTGTGAGTGAGTGTGTGAGTGAGTGTGTGAGTGAGTGAGTGTGTGAGTGAGTGAGTGAGTGAGTGAGTGAGTGAGTGAGTGAGTGAGTGAGTGAGTGAGTGTGTGAGTGAGTGAGTGTGTGAGTGAGTGAGTGTGTGAGAGAGTGAGTGAGTGTGTGAGTGTGTGAGTGAGTGTGTGAGTGCGTGAGAGAGAGAGTGAGTGAGTGAGTGAGTGAGTGTGTGAGAGAGTGAGTGAGTGAGTGCGCTCACCGGTCCTCCTCTCCCTCCAGCAGTTTCCTGTACGCGTGGATCTCCATGTCGAGGGCCAGCTTGACGTCCAGCAGCTCCTGGTACTCATTGAGCTGCTGCTGCATACGGTCCCTCATCTCGGCCATCTCCCTCTCCTTCCCCTCCAGCTGCCTCCGGTGCCTGTCCCGCTCCCCCGCCAGCTCCGCCTCCAGCTCCCGCACCCGCTGCTCCGACGCGCTGGCCTGCACACGCACATGTACGCACACACGCGCACGCGCACACACATACAGCATGCACACACAGACACACAGTGAGACGAAGACAGACACAGACACATAAGCATATACACACACACGCACACACACGCACACACACACACGCACACACACACAGACAGACAAACAGAAAGAAACAGGTTTTAAGTAAACACTAGCTGGTGCATCGGACTTTATTTGTCCGATAAAACAATCTTGTCAGTTTTCCTCCACAGTGAGGCTACAAGCCTGCCTCTGACGGCTACAGGGAGTTACCCAGGCCTGTCTGGAGCTTATGGTAATCTCCCTGTACAAAAGCACCCCACCCTGCTGCCCTCTCAGCACTGCTGCTGACATTCTGTTGCATACACTCCTGTTCAGTTCCCTCTATCAGTACAGTAACTCTGTGGTTTTTATCATGTTCCAGAATCTCTCTTAATATTTAATTTCTCTTTCAGTCCATCATCCTGTCCTCTGTTGTGCCTCCCTCTCTCATCACATCCGCCGTCTGAACTGAGGCTTGTCACTGTGCCGTCTGATCTGAGGCCTGTCACTGTGCCGTCTGATCTGAGGCCTGTCACTGTGCCGTCTGTCCCTCCTAATCTCTCTGACTCAGAGAGCGCTGTGGCAGTCCCGCTGTGAAGGACGCTGTGTTCTCCCTGAAAATGGGGCGTGGCGCGCGGGTGACCCGCAGGCGTACCTGGCTGAAAATGGGGCGTGGCGCGCGGGTGACCCGCAGGTGTACCTGGCTGAAAATGGGGCGTGGCGCGCGGGTGACCCGCAGACGTACCTGGCTGAAAATGGGGCGTGGCGCGCGGGTGACCCGCAGGCG
Organism: Megalops cyprinoides; assembly: GCF_013368585.1. Classification (NCBI taxonomy): domain Eukaryota; kingdom Metazoa; phylum Chordata; class Actinopteri; order Elopiformes; family Megalopidae; genus Megalops; species Megalops cyprinoides. The sequence goes on from NC_050602.1 coordinate 27,594,420, forward strand.
TACCTGGCTGAAAATGGGGCATGGCGCGCGGGTGACCCGCAGGTGTACCTGGCTGAAAATGGGGCGTGGCGCGCGGGTGACCCGCAGACGTACCTGGCTGAAAATGGGGCGTGGCGCGCGGGTGACCCGCAGGCGTACCTGGCTGAAAATGGGGCGTGGCGCGCGGGTGACCCGCAGGCGTACCTGGCTGAAAATGGGGCATGGCGCGCGGGTGACCCGCAGGTGTACCTGGCTGAAAATGGGGCGTGGCGCGCGGGTGACCCGCAGACGTACCTGGCTGAAAATGGGGCGTGGCGCGCGGGTGACCCGCAGGCGTACCTGGCTGAAAATGGGGCGTGGCGCGCGGGTGACCCGCAGGCGTACCTGGCTGAAAATGGGGCGTGGCGCGCGGGTGACCCCCAGGCGTACCTGTTTCTGCAGAGAGGACAGCTGCAGGCCCAGGCTCTCCATCCGGACCTGCGCCTCCCGGAGCTCCTCCCGGGCCGCGCTCAGCGCCTTGTCGTTCAGGTTGGAGGTCACCTTGGCGTTTTCCAGCTGCAGCAGAGACAGGGTGAGGAACAGAACTCTTTTAATGCCCTGAACTGCAAATCATAACCACACAAAGCTTAAAAAAAGATTTTAATATGCTAGTGATGTGCTCTTCACTGCAGGATCACTTCCTCTGGTAGCAACTGGCCATTCAGTTCAGCACATCAGGCATCTCCAGTGAACTAGCTAGCCAGCATTAGCCACCCACATCCCACTATAAAACACCAAAGCTTCCCAGTATACACAAATATATATAAATACCATATATAGTGGGATACCATATATAAACTACACTATTCACTGAATACAGGCCTGTGACTTGGCATACTAGGGTTATGATCAGTTTTACTTTTTATTTTACTTTACTCACTTATTCCTCTACAGGAGGAAATCAACACTGTATACAGCGGGACCTTTTACTTAGTAGACACAGCAAACACAAAGAATTTCCCTGTAACTTGGCTGTGATGCCTCATTTGGGATTGAAATCAACAGTCAGGTGGCTGTGGCAGGGGGATTCAGCAGCTCCAGCTACAGGGGAATTCAGGCATGTGGGAAGCTTTGCTGAGTCTGAAACTAAAGACCTTCAGCTGCAGGAGGGTCTGGGGAGACATTTCCTTCCACACCCTGTGGCCTGCAGGTGGCTCTGAGCGTGTGCGGTAGGGTGGTGCGGATGGTGCGTTGTGAGCGTGTGCGGTAGCTCGGTGCGCTGTGAGTGCGTGCAGTAGGGTGGTGTGGATGGTGTGTTGTGAGCGCGTGCGGTAGCTCGGTGCGCTGTGAGCGCGTGCGGTAGCTCGGTGCGCTGCGAGCGCGTGCGGTAGCTCGGTGCGCTGCGAGCGCGTGCGGTTGGGTGGTGTGGATGGTGCGTTGTGAGCGCGTGCAGTAGCTCGGTGCGCTGTGAGTGCGTGCAGTAGGGTGGTGTGGATGGTGTGTTGTGAGCGCGTGCGGTAGCTCGGTGCGCTGTGAGCGCGTGCGGTAGCTCGGTGCGCTGTGAGCGTGTGCGGTAGCTCGGTGCGCTGCGAGCGCGTGCGGTTGGGTGGTGTGGATGGTGTGTTGTGAGCGCGTGCAGTAGCTCGGTGCGCTGTGAGCGCGTGCGGTAGCTCGGTGCGCTGCGAGCGCGTGCGGTAGCTCGGTACCTTGGCTCGGAAGGTGCTCTCCAGCTCCTCCTTGTAGACGGCCACCTGCTCGTCGTGCTGTCTGCGCAGGTCCTGCAGCGCCTGCGCCAGCTTCAGCTCGTAGTCCTGAACGCGCCCAGTGTCCACCTCCACCTGCCGCTTCTCATGACACCTGCGCGTCTCACGCACCTCCTGCAGAGACACACACACACACACGCACACACACGCACACACACACACACACACACACACACACACACACACACACACACACACACACACACACACGTGCATGCACACACAACCGTTAGGTCCAGCAATGAGCTCATTTTACACAATACCTAACAGGCCAGCAAAGCAATAGGTCTCAAAAGGCACTTTGAACTGCTGTTTAATCTACCCAAATTTGCACATATGTAGCTTTTCCACGGACACACACCTCCTCGAACATGGTCTTCCTGAACTCCAGCTCCTCAGCCAGGCTCTGGCAGCGGTTCTCCAGGTCCACCCTCATCAGCGTCTCCGCCTCCAGCTGCTTCTTGGCCACTGCGTGGGCATCCCCTGCCTGGCAAAGGGGTGATAGGGGACAGGGTCGTCACCAAACAGGCCTCAACGTGGTCCCCAAAGCAGGCTGGCAACCACTCTCACAGAACACCCATCCCCAAAGCAGGTCTGACCCCAATCTCACAGAACACCCATCCCCAAAGCAGGTCTGACCCCAATCTCACAGAACACCCATCCCCAAAGCAGGTCTGACCCCAATCTCACAGAACACCCATCCCCAAAGCAGGCTGGCAACCACTCTCACAGAACACCCATCCCCAAAGCAGGTCTGACCCCAATCTCACAGAACACCCATCCCCAAAGCAGGTCTGACCCCAATCTCACAGAACACCCATCCCCAAAGCAGGTCTGACCCCAATCTCACAGAACACCCATCCCCAAAGCAGGCTGGCAACCACTCTCACAGAACACCCATCCCCAAAGCAGGTCTGACCCCAATCTCACAGAACACCCATCCCCAAAGCAGGTCTGACCCCAATCTCACAGAACACCCATCCCCAAAGCAGGTCTGACCCCAATCTCACAGAACACCCATCCCCAAAGCAGGTCTGACCCCAATCTCACAGAACACCCATCCCCAAAGCAGGTCTGACCCCACTCTCACAGAACACCCATCCCCAAAGCAGGTCTGACCCCAATCTCACAGAACACCCATCCCCAAAGCAGGTCTGACCCCAATCTCACAGAACACCCATCCCCAAAGCAGGTCTGACCCCAATCTCACAGAACACCCATCCCCAAAGCAGGTCTGACCCCAATCTCACAGAACACCCATCCCCAAAGCAGGTCTGACCCCAATCTCACAGAACACCCATCCCCAAAGCAGGTCTGACCCCAATCTCACAGAACACCCATCCCCAAAGCAGGCCTGATCCCAATCTCACAGAACACCCATCCCCAAAGCAGGTCTGACCCCAATCTCACAGAACACCCATCCCCAAAGCAGGCCTGACCCCAATCTCACAGAACACCCATCCCCAAAGCAGGCCTGACCCCAATCTCACAGAACACCCATCCCCAAAGCAGGTCTGACCCCAATCTCACAGAACACCCATCCCCAAAGCAGGCTGGAAGCCAGTCTACACACAACTCTTACAAACAAAATCTTTCCTTTCACTCAAAAGCCAGCACACACATGCACGCCCCCAAACACACACACATGCATGCAGACACACACACATACACACACACACACGCCCCACACACACGCGCGCACACACACACACACACAAACGCCCCACACACACACACACACACACACGCACACACACACACACACACACACACACACACACACGCCCCACACATGCGCACATGCATGGAGACGTGCACACATACATACACACACACGCCCCACACACGCGCGCGCACACACACACGCCCCACACATGCGCACATGCATGGAGACGTGCACACACACGCACGCTCGCACACAGGCTCCCGATCCACACTCCGCAGTGAGGTCTGCAGTGGAGACTGACCTTGCCCAGCTGGGCTCTCAGGCCGGCCACCTCGTCCCTCAGAGCTCCGTTCTCACTGAGCGCGGTGTTGAGTGCTGCTTCGCTCCTGTTGTACAGAGACTCCAGCTCCTTAACACGCGCCAGGGCTGCGTTCAGGTCGCCATCTTTCTTCTTTAAGCTGAAGGAGAGAAGAGACCGTTATCCTGCTTGGGCTCCTTTAAGGCATCACTGACACACACAGCTGAATCGTTTTATTTGCACATTACAATAAAAAGCAGTTCTCATTTAGCGCAATTCAACAGATGACTTCATAAAAATCCCCCGTGATTTAACAATGAAAGGAGGCAGTGATACAGGGAGGGAGAATCCCTGTGTAGCTCCGACAGTAAAGATATGACTCAACACTCTGGCATGCTGGAGCGTACTGACCACATCCTGTACTCCTTTCTGAAGTCGCACATGTGGATTCTATCCCAGAAATGCACTTTCTGTCTGTGTCAGTTCATTAGCAACAGAATAAATACCCGCAAACAGCGAGCCCTCTGGCGGGAAACCTGTCTCTACGGCAGCACAGTTTGCGCAGAGCCCTGAGGATGCTGTATATCACAGCTCAGTCACTGACTGTCTGTCTCCAAACAGGGAGGCATAACTCCCCGTCGGAACCTCCTCGGGCACTGACCTCCTGCTGACCTCCTCCAACTCGGCGCTGGCCTTGCCCAGGTCGATCTGCAGCCGGGCCCTCTCCCGCGCCGTCTCATCCAGAACCCGCCGCGCGTCCGCCAACTCCGCCTCGTACAGAGCTTTAATCCCGGCGACCTGGGAGGGAGGGACAGACAAGCTGTCAATCATTCACTTTCCCCGCCCTCCTCAGCAGCAGGAAGCAGCAGGACTGATGAACCCCTAAATGACTGTTACCAACGGCTGATAGGCTTGAAACAATCAAAGTTCTGTTAGGGAAAGCAAGATGTTTTTTGATTGGTCGATAGAAGCCCATGAAGAGCCTCACCCTCCTGTCTCTAACTCTACCCGTTACCCCAGGGCACAGCGTATAAAAGCCCCACACTCTAACGACATGCCCCAGTAAAGTGAGCTTAGCTCCTGCTCAATGCCCCCCCCCACCGCGCAGATCCACTGCCCCCCACACACCCATATGCTTCTGTTACTATTGTGAAAAAACACACCGCTCTGCAGCAGAATTTAGAACTAAACAAAAAAAAACCCCACATTTACACCAGTGTACTGCCATGGGGTTCCCCTCCAGTTTATGCTCTAAACAAAAACCACAGGATCTGAAACATTCATCTTCCTTTGCCTCGGGAAGAGAAATGCTTAGAAATTTTAACCAAGATTTTACTCAGTAAAGAGGGAGTGACAGAGACTTGCAATGCTGTAATACACGCTTGACTCTTTCATTTGATGTCCTCCACCCCTCCTCTGGAGGACAGAGGTATTTAACGCACCTCACGTCCAAAAAGCGCGGTTTGTTTACAGGCCGAGCTGTTCCACTGCTAATTACTATGGAAGCAAGAGGACAGGCGAGCCCAACATGGCCAGCACATAGAGACTCTCCAGCCGATCACAACCACCTTGGAACCAGGCCTTAAATACCAACACAAGCTGGACTGATTAATCCATTTACATTTTCTGTGAGGGGGGAAAGGGTATTTTGGAAAATTTCAGTGCAAAGGACAGTAATTCCTTCATCACTGCTACTCTCTGTCAAAGGTCACAGGCTGGCAGAGAGAAGCAGTTTGAGCCACTTCTCTCTGTTCCAAAATGCAGTCTGGGGTTTGAGCCACTTCCCTCTGTTCCAAAATGCAGTCTGGGGTTTGAGCCATTTCTCTCTGTTCCAAAATGCAGTCTGGGGTTTGATACACTTCTCTCTGTTCCAAAATGCAGTCTGGGGTTTGAGCCACTTTGATTGCCACAGGGTTAGTCACAAAACAATTGAGCACTTTAAATGAACTAATTATCTCATTTTACAGTGAACTCTGTGGCATATATGAACAACCACCATGAATCAATTCAAAGAAAGCTGTCTCACCACCGCCCCCCCACCAGGTCTGAGGACTGACACCCCTCATGTGATAAACCTAGAGAGAATGTGAGCTCTGTTGGAGCTGCTCCTTTCACTCTATTTCTCTCCACAGCAAAGTGCAGTAAAATGTCAGAATGATCAGTTTTATCCTGTTATCTGTCATGTTTCATTGCATGATGCATTACCTGAATTTATAAAATGATAAATAATGGTCAGGAAATGGCCAATCGGCTTTCTGTTTAGGTTCCCATGGTGCTTCGAAGAGTTTCACACCTCAGAAACACATAAATTAAGTGTACAAGAGACTGTTTTGGGCACTACATCGAATCACTCCTGGGTGCCACCTCTGAGTATATGGGACCCAGCCCTTAAACATGAGCCCATACTGACCACACAGCAGCTCCCTGTTTAATGACTGCTTTCAGAGAATCAAAGAGCCTTATTTTGTAGAGTGGCATGAGTTTCACCCATAACTCCAATATGAGGGCCTTGAGGGCCACAGAATATTTGAATATCTGATTCAGTGAATTCCACAGCCCTGCAAAGTAGCACCTGCCCAGAAGAGTGATACAAAGGGGAATCCTTATTTTCATAATACGTTCAAGGTGGTGTGATCTCAAGATACATCTAGCTACCCTCAACAGTACACAGCACCACTCATAAATGCACAGCTAAAACGACATGACATTCTTCACAATTCTACCATCTTATTTCTCTTTCCCTCCGAGAAACCCACGTTTAAGAGTATGACATTCACAAACTATGTGCAAAAGCCCCGCTGCGGGTTTCCGCTAATTGCGCAGAGACCCCACCGACCGCGTGGAGTCTCCAGTAAGAGACAACACGACCGGCTGTCAATGCCCACTCTCAGTCTGCAGAATTATGCGAATGCACTTTTTATAAATCATTCATTTACTTTTAATAAGTAACTTTAGTTTCCTTATATGGCCAGCGACCTAGCTAACGTAGTCTAATTAGCTAGCTACGATGAGCTGACGAGCCCACATACAAACTATAACAGGCTGCTGTAGTTAACTCTCAAAGTTAGCTGGCGAGCAGTCGGGAGCTGTGAAAGCGCCCGCATGGGTCCGAGCCCGGTGACAGCTACCGTAGCTGCCGTAGCTTTCGGCTTTCAGCGCTGTATCGTGCTTCGGCTGCATCGTGCTGTATGCTTTGAGTAGCTTGACAGTTGGCCGGTCGGCTGCACTACACCTACACACAGCATGTCACTGTCATTATAAAGACAGGTAAAACACATTTACATGCTAGGATCGCTAACTATTACTAATTATCTAACGTTAGCTGCCTACTCAACTAAGGTCAACTAGAAAAAACGCAGAACGAACTACAGCTGGCTAGATTTGCAGGAGCCATAAGTCACGTCTAAGCCATCAGCTGTACAGTTATCTAATTAGCAAGAAGCAAACACGGCAAACTACGACAGCTTGCTTATTAGTTAGCTAGCTAGCGAGTTTTTACCTCTCGAGTTGTGACCTCCTCCTTCTCGGAGACTTTAACCAGAAGCCTGTCATTCTCCAGCTCCAGCGACCGGACGCGGTCGATGTACACGGCGAGCCGATCATTCAGGCGCCGCAGCTCCTCCTTCTCCTGCAGCCGGGAGATGCGGGTCGGTGACAGCGGGGTCGCGGCAGCGCCGGGGCTCTCGGTAGCGGAGCGTGTTGCGGTCGCCATCATAAATAAATATTTCTCCCACTACACGGCGAGCTAACTGGCAGTACACTTGTGGCTTGTACTGGATGACCAATTGTGCTACTCAGCAAAAGCGATTTGTTCTATCGTCCAAAATTTCTTCAAAGCATAAATTATCCTGACTTGTGAAAAGTCCCTTAATTCATTTGCATCACGCTGCCCCGCCAAGGCAAGATGGCGAAACGCACAAAGGCCGCGCCGAGAATGCGTGGGTCGCGGGTCCCTGGTAATTGTAGTCCTTGCTTGGTGGCTGTAGTCCTTGTGGCATTGACTGTAATCGCGAAAAGAGACTGGCCGCGTGTCCATACAAGTCAGTGTACTGCAAGCTTTTTAAAATCGATTTTTGTTTTCTAAACATTGTTCAAGTCGCGACAAGGCTGTATTTACAGATCTAAACCGAGGCCCCTCAATAAATTGGTATATGTACTAGCAAACGACCAAAAATAAATCTATGCGGAAATACCATCCACAAGGATCTATCATCAGACGTTGATGTGCTGTCGGCAAGCAAACAATTCATCAGTCACCTGCTTCTAACGCACTGTTTTTTTTCCTTTAAATATTCTGAATGTCTTAAATGAAACTGGTCAAAAGCCCTCATGTCTGAAGAGCATTCTGAGCAGACCTGGCTCTTCTGATTTTACCCCTGTGCTGCAAGGTGGTCCAAGTTGTTCATCTGCTGGTATTTTGTTTCACCACCAGCAGTGGATAAAGCTTGAATGTTCAACTACAGCCCAGAGTTCTTTTTAACTAGTCAGTGGGTTGCATGGGCACTTGTATCTATCAGGAATTTGCACAAAATCAGAGTGTCTTGAAGTGATTTCACAACACTAACATCATTTACAACTACACCACTGCTTCTACTTATATTATGACTATTTCTATCTATTGTTGTAAATATAAGAACATGCAACACAATGCTTCGTATTATGAGGACAGCGCTGTGCGCGACTGTGGTTTGAGTAAAATGAAATGTCTCACGTTAGATGTCGGCGAGTTGACGCATATGCCCAGGTGTGTCTGATCTGCATGGCGGGACGGGGTGGAAGAAGGGGAAAGGAATGCGGTTCTGACTCACCTGTCCCTTGGACCCCGGTGCTTGAAGAGGGGATACCTGCATCTGAATTTATCATTTCAACGATATCATTAGTTTTAAGTGTTTTTGCATGCCCCGTACTACATATTTTTACGAGCATTAGGTTTTATACAGCCCTGTTATTTCAGTTGTGGTATTTATTACTGTCTGATATCCCCTCCAATGTAGTCATTATGTAGTTTTTTTATATATTGGGATAAATTCAGTTGAAAAACGGAACAAAATGCGATTAAATATATAAAACAAATTTATAAAAACATGTGAAGAAACTGCACATCACTTTTGAAAAATAGTTGACTATGTGAGATTGCAAGCCTACTCCGCCCTGTAGATGGCGTTAACATAACAATTCGCCCTGACAGTTCTCACTCTGAAAGCCTACATTACCCAGCATTCCGCAGCAACAGTCCTTCCTGTGCGTGTCGCGTCTGTGAAAAGAGGTATGAACGAGTCACCGAAATAATGTATTACAATCTTTTCAAAATCTTATGCATCCTTTAGTTGTGTAGCGATGAAAAATGGCAGTTGAAGAATTGATTATCTAAATTCAACTTTGGAGAAGTATTATCCCAAAATATAGTGGATATGGGTTGGATATTGTTGTGAGTAGATACTCTAAGTAGTTAGCTTGGCATTTGACATGTAGCGTTGCAAAAATGTAGTATGGATGACGATTTAATAAATCCCGAGCTCCCACAATTGTCAAAAATAGGGATGAAAGCAGTGTTTGTGGTTACATAGCTTGTGTTGACTGGCTAACATAAGCGGAGACCCTCGTTAATCGTATGATCGCTAATTGCTGGCTTGTTTCGGTATGGCAACACTTGCAGCTCGTCCACTATATTTTTGGTTTAAATGGTAGTTTCATTCTGCAGAGCAGAGGACTGCCACATAAAACAGTTTTGAATAATGACATATGTTTTGTTTTCAGACATGGCGATTCGGTATCCTATGGCCGTTGGCCTCAATAAAGGCCACCCGGTGACTAAGAACGTTACCAAACCCAAACATAGCCGAAGGAGAGGGGTGAGTATCCGAGAACATGAGAATTGACGAAAGGTTATTCTCCCTCTTACAACAGAACATTGACCCGTGGTTATTGACACTGTAAACAGCACCTGGGTTTCTCTGCACCCTCCCAGAGCGTACCCCCTTTTTGTGAGCTGTGTTTCTGGGTTCCTAGCTGAGGGTTCACTTGCCCTTTGCTTTGCAGCGGCTGACCAAGCACACCAAGTTCGTGCGGGACATGATCCGTGAGGTGTGCGGCTTCGCACCCTACGAGAGACGCGCCATGGAGTTGCTGAAAGTGTCCAAAGACAAGCGTGCGCTCAAGTTCATCAAAAAAAGGGTATGCGATTGCATCAGTCCTTATGAATTTACCATGGGGGTCTCAAAACGTTCCTAACTCCACTCCAGAGCAGTGGTGCGGTGTTGTGTATGTAAGCAGATGATGCCTCTGTCCCTCATCCTGTGAGGTCTTGGGTGGATCCTCCTTTGAATGTGTAGTTCAGTGGGCCATCTTAGGAGGCCAGGAGATGTAGAGTGTAGGTGAGGAGGTAGGGAGCAGTGGACTGCCAGAATGAGAGAAACACCCCCCCCAACCCATCATATTTACGTGCAAAGATCATTCAGAATACATGAACGATAAGTGTGCATTTTGTAGGAAACTCCCAGTGTCCTGTAGATTGCATTATGGTTATGCAGACTGAAGCGTTGGGAATGTGGTTTTAAATAGCTGTAGGAGATTAGAGTAGAATGCTGGACAGCAAAAAGTTTGCAACTTGGATGTCATTTGCCATGTTTACAGGGACATTAAAAATGTAAATGCCTAGCTTTGAGTGCTTAATTGTCTTGAAATAGTCACCGTAAACATAACTGCAGTAAGATAAGTTAATAGTGCTTTAGCGTTATTGTAAGGCTATTAGAAACATCATCTCCGTTTTCATTCTGTTCATCATTTAAGTGTAAACGAGAGTATTTGGGAAATGCCTCATTTTGCAGGGACATGCACACAGCTTAACTGAACTGTTGTCTTAATCGCATTATTGTGTGCATGTAAATGCAGTCACGGTGTCTCTTCAGCACTGACGTCATTAGCGCAGAACAGGTGATGCCGCTCTAGGTATGTGCAGCCTTTGGTGGAGGTGGTGGTACTGATGAACTTTAATAGCCCTAGTTCTGGTGGTCCATAGTGGCTGTAGGCTTTTCATGGCCTGATTTGGCTAGTGTGGCTTCCTTCACTGGTTCTCACACTGTTGCTGGTTTTCAAGGAGGCAAACCTGCTAAGTTATAACCCCACACAGCTGACATTCTGCAGTGCCTGTAAGTGGAAGCTGGCTTTGTTGCCAGGGGTTACCGTCTCCTGGCACGTGCAGTGTTGATTGGACAGTTCCTCAACCCTCTTGGGAAGGTGGTCCTGATGCTTCTGCTCTGTCTGCAGGTGGGGACTCACATCCGGGCCAAGAGGAAGAGGGAGGAGCTGAGCAACACCCTGGCAGCCATGAGGAAGGCTGCCGCCAAGAAGGAGTGAAATCTGTATTATACTGTGGGAAATAAACGTTTGTATTTCACAAAGAGTGGGTTGCTACTGTTCATTTCCCTGGATTAATCCTGAAAACTTGGAGGTCGTAGTTTGAGTGCTGTGAAGTTGTTAATCAGTCTGTCTTGAGGTCAACACCAAAGTAAAAGGAACCACACAATTCCATAACTTATTTATAGAATATACAGACATAAAAAGTGAGCAGGGCTGCTTAGCAGCTATACATGTTGATATGTGTATTGATCCTTTCTAGTGTACAGTTATGAGATCTTACCATTTTTGCTCACTACATTGAAGCAGGCATTCCCTTTTAGGGCTTCCCTTCTGATCAGGAAGTCCCTCCCTCCTGTAGGTTGACGGACAGCTCTGCCGAGTGGTAACCTGGAGTGTTCATTCTGATGGAACTGCTAGAGCTGTGCTTTAAAAAGAGAATGTGACAGAGGTGCTGTTTCTGTAGCTGAGATCCCTCTCCTGGAAATCCCAGATTTCAGACTTCCTTTCTGGGCACCCAGTGTTCACCACACCCTGCATCTCGGTGGTTCTGGCACTCCATGCGGCCGAGCTGAACGTTCGGACTGAGTGTGAAGTGTCTCAACCTGCTAAGTTATCCAGAACAGAGCTCAGTGCCTGGGGAGATGAGCGGTGTCCCCCACAGCAGGGCTCAGTCCCTGGGGAAGGCGATGCTGTAGATCTGCCGGTAGTGCTCTGCGAAATGCACCTCCAGCCCGTCTGTGAGGAAGTCTGGCAGGTCTGAATAGTCCTTCCTGTTCTCCTCTGGCAGGATGATGCAGGTCACACCAGCTCTCTGGGCCTGCGGAGCAGGAGAAGAGTTACAGTGACAGCAGACCTCTGGCCGTGAGCTAAAGGAGGTAAACCTGTATCCTGTTTATTTAAAGCTGGTGGTCTTTCACCGTTGACCCCAGCACAGACTCACAGCGATGGTCTTCTCCTTGATGCCCCCTACTGGCAGGACCTTGCCGGTCAGGGACACTTCCCCCGTCACGGCGGTGTTCTGCCGCGCGGGTGTGTCGGTGGCCAGGGAGAGAAGGGCTGTGACGATCGTGCACCCTGCGCTCGGCCCGTCCTTGGGCGTCGCCCCCTGGGGTCGCACACGGAGATGAATGGATACACCCTCACAGACCTGACAGGAGTGCAGTCCACTAGCTCACACAGCTGCTCTATGCTTTGCGCAGGTCTTTCCGCCTGTTTTATGTAGACCTGTCTCTCTCTACACCATCCACCGTCTTTTCAGCAGATCCTGTCCTTAAACATCTTTAAAAAATTAATCTGAGTATGATATCAAACAATATACCGTCATCCATCCCACTTACTGACCTCAGCACAGTGGAAAGCAATGAGTGTTCTCTCAGGGGGTGTTTAGTACGTGGGCGTGTCCTCATGTCTGAACACCATGTACACTGCTGTAAACTACACTGCATTTCCACACTGGCACAGCTGTAGATTTTAACCAGGAAATTGGGCCAAACAGCCCCCTTCAGGAGGCAGCAGCCTGAATAAGTGTGGCTTGTGCTCAGGGAGAAGTTACATACCCGACTGCAATGTGTTCACTACCTTTGTTCTGTGTAAAAATGTTTCAGTGAAATAACCATTCAGGAGAGTAATTATTGTGAGTGTGTGTGCATGTGGCTATATGTGTATATGTGTGTGTGTCTGTGTGTGTGTGTGTGTGTGTGTATTTGCATGTCCCCCTGTCCCCTACCTCAGGTACGTGCAGGTGTAGGTGTGACTCTGTCAGGAAGTGGTTATTTGGCTGCTCTGCCATGAGGAAGGCCCGGGCGACGGTGTAGGCGATCTCTGCGCTCTCCTTCATCACGTCGCCCAGGTGACCCGTCACCTGCAGGGAGCCCTCTCGCGGCCCCTCCCTCCCCTGCACCCCCTGCGGGCCCCGCAGAGACGTCTCGATGAACAGCGTGGAGCCCCCTGCAAGGAACAACCGGGTGGGACTGAGTTTTAGTCCTGGTGAGATCCTAAGACACAGTACATGTGTCTGAGTGCAGATAGCATTAGTCTAAGTAACGCTTATTCTACCTCCGTAATGAGCCATCAGCCTGAGCTCATCGCGTCATTATCTTCTGGTGCTTGACAAATTATATGCAATTAACCATATCAAGGCGGTTCGAAATAATAACTTGTAGGAAAACCTGAAGATTATATGTATAACTCGGATGTCATCCGTGAAAGAACACTAAGTCTACAATTTAGGTTTAATGTTCATCTCCTTTTCCTTCAGATTTAATGAAAACCCGGGCTTCAACTGCTGTGTATATATATATATATATATATATATATATATATATATATATATATATATATATATATATATATATATATAATCTTTTGAGTTGCTCACCAGGGAAAGGTTAGCACTAGTTTTCAAGTTATGTGTTTATACGTTGAAATTGCATTAAGTAAAACATCTACATTAAGTACATTAAGTATGCCTATGAGAAATGATGAGAAATGTAAATTTAAACTCGGAATCTCCAAACTTGAAAGAACGTGTCCAATCGGATTTTTATCACTGTTTTGCAAAACGGTACTAATAAAGTTTTGAAGGACATTTGTGTTCACGCAGGATCTCGCGATACTTCCCATCTGCTGTTTGTGCCCTTGCAGAATTCAGAATGGGTTACTGGGATCTTGAGGAGGGTAAAGACTGTATAGAAAAAACATGGATCACCACAAAATTAGGCACTGCGATTGGTAAGTCGGATACCTTGTGCCTGCTCCCAGCAGTATAGTTTCCACCGATTGAAACCTGAAAAGGAATCTTACAGAATCAGTCCTTGGCCTGAGCTGTCACTGTAGCTAGTTAGCTAGCTGTAGCAAACTGGCTAACAGTACGTTGACTTTGCCGTAGCAGCTGTCTAATTGGTTAAACAGCCAGCTAGTTAGCTACGTAACACTAGCTAGTGTAGTTGAAATCGCCTACAGTTAATCATGTCCAGAAGCAGAAATAAAAATTACTTATGGCTAACTAGCCAGCGATAGCTAGCTGACTGGCTAGGGTGAGCTGTGGCAACCCTAAGTAAAGTAGCTAGCTGCTTGCCTTAATTGTGAATTGTATACAGTTTGCTGTGCTGGAGCGTTGTAAACTTGCAAAATAAGTTGTTTACAGTTTATCTAGGTAGGCTGGTAGTCAAATTTACAGTTATCTACTGCTTTACCCTATGCTTCCACATACGACTGTTATATGTGTGTATATATGTGTTATATTCATGCAAGTCTCTAGCTAAATTAATTAGAGTATTCTAGGCCGTGGCTGTCCACTCTTGGTTTGCCTTATAACGGTTTATGTGCTGTATTGGTAAATTCCTGCTAGTTTGTGTTCGAATTATATTTGTTCTTAAAATAATATTTTGCAATAGTATGTGTCCTACCGCATTTCATTGCGTAGGGCTTCTGTAAAATACATACGTCACCTGTAGAGACAATGTTTACTTTACCTCTACAGGTGTGTTTATCTTCTCATGGAGACTGTCATGGAAGGAAAAAAACTGATGGTGTATTTACTGGTTCAACAATTTGTAGCCATATGGAGATGTATAATTCTATTAATGTACCTTTTCTTAAGCAATGCGCATATCCAGCACAGAAACTGTCCCTCCTCTGGAAGCTGTGTGCAGAGCCGCTCAGTAACGCCACCGCTGTGCTCCTGACCTCTGCTTACCCCCGCAGGCCTGGTGGGATCAGCCTACCACATCGTGGCGTTCCAGCCCGACTCGGCCATGGAGGCCCTGCAGAGAGCCACTAAGGGCACAGTCACCATGGGTGAGTGTGTGCACGGCTCTGCTGACGGGGAGGGCCAGGACCACACAGCAGCCGCAGCCTTACAGCGATCACACCTTCCCAACCGTAGATACTGAATGTCAATTCTTCATTTAAATTGATTATACATCCTGCACAAAATATTTATAATGTTTCTTGTTCCTATATATATATGAGGAATATATATAATTTTGTGGAGACTGTCTATATCATGGAAAATGAATCACTCTGAATTGTCATCAAATACCAGTTGTGACACCTCCATGCCTTTTTTCATTGCTTGGTGATTCTAACCCAGAATGAGGCTGGTCTGTCTGTCAGTGTGTTCCTGTATGAGTCAGGTTGGGTCTGTCCATTTCAGTCTGAATAAGCTGGAGTAAAGTATACTGAGAGGCAGACTTGTGTGTAACTGTTTTTCACAGCTTCTTTGGGGGCGATCTTCGGTATGACCACCTGTCTGAGTGCACAAGCTCGTGATGCTCCAGACGACCCCCTCAACTACTTCATTGGCGGTTGTGCATCAGGAGTCTTCCTTGGAGCCCGGAGTGAGTCCAGACTTTAAGATTAAAAGCACAGTGCCTGACCAGACCTTCACCAGCAGGTCACAGATTAAGTAGACTTTAAAATTCTGGCTTCTTATTGCAGTAAATCTCACCATTTTGCAGAGCTGCTAATATTACATTTCTCAGTAGGTCCCCTTATCCAGCAAGACCTAAAGAGTTAGAGACCTGCTAGATCCTCTGAAATACCTCAGGAGGAAAGTGGATGTTACAGTAGCGATGTTAGAGTCCTGCTAGATCCTCTGAAGTACCTCAGGAGGAAAGTGGATGTTACAGTAGCGATGTTAGAGGCCTGCTGTGTCGCTGATCTCTGCTCCTCTCTGCTGGGCAGCTCACAGTGCCATGACAGGTACCACCGCCTGCCTGGGACTGGGTGTGCTCGCCATGTTCACCAAAGTGGGAAAGAAGGAGGGCTGGAAGATCGCGGGGCCACCTGAGCTGTGACCCGGCGCCGATCCTGGACCGTCAAGTGTCGTGTATATTGTGAAATATTTCCTCTGTTTTTGATTTAGAATAAATGCTGTTAAATTATTTTCTGTCTGTGTCCAAAGCAAGTACTTTTTACCATCTGGTTATTAACAACAGTGATATTGATATTTCAACACTCGACTCGACTCACTCGTCATAGAACAAGGAGAAATACGGCAGAAAATATGTAAAAAATCATGTTGGATGACTTTAAATGGAGATGGCCCTTGGAATAACTGACTTTATCACACAAAGGAAAGGGCTCACGGATCAGGTGTGTGGCCTGTAGATAGTTAAAAAGCAATAGTGCATAATAAAGCATAAAAGTATGTTTGCATAAACAGGTAAGAATCATGTGAAATGGGCACCACGTCTGCTATTCTTGAACCAAGTTCATTCTAACAAAAAAAATTATGTTCAAAGCAGTCTGAAGGGGGCAGTGTTACACAGCACAGGGGATACAGCCATAGGCACTGGTTAAAGAAAAGCAGATTACAGTGAACACTTTGGGGCAATGGTGTTATACATGGTGTTATATTGGGTATGGGAGCTAAATTGGTTCAGTTAATGAGGAAGTTCTAACTAAGTCAAGCTGATCTTTGATTAGGGTCCTGGTTATAAAGAAAGTTCGATGGCCCTGTGGTTTTTGAAAAATGCTGACCCCTAGCGGTCATGGTATAGTTTCATGGTATAACTTGGGCGGCTTACACAATGCGCTGTCCATTTCTGTGTTCACCGTGATCAACGAGCTCAGCATTAACATTAGCTTTTTAACGCTGGGCAATCTGAGCAATAAAGACCCTTTTTCAACGACTGAAGTTAATGTTGGTCAGATCCTGCAGACTTATGTCTGTCTTCATTTGTTAAGAGAAAAAAAATCTGGAAGAATTTGAGTGTGTGACAGAAATAGAATGGGGGCCGGGGGTCAGATCAATGCAGGGTGATTACAGTAATGGCTGACGCTCGTAAAGTGATTTAAACTGTTCAGGCTTGTCAGGCAGAAGAAGAAAGACACTTGGTGAATTAATGTCTGTGACACTTTCCCAATATGTGCTGCTTACTTGCTGAAAGTAGATTAGCTGATCTGATCAAAAGGGACCCTTTGCTTTCCTGGTGGTTTCAGCTCAGAAGCAGCTAAACCTTACCTTACCTTTATTACCTTATTATCATTTAGCAGATGCTCTTACCCAGAGCGCCTTACACAGGCTACAGTTTTTACATGTTTTACATTAAACAGTTTGCATTACGCAGACTGCACTGAAACTGCACAGCTTCCTTTCCTTGCCACGGTCTTGTCCTCATTGTGCACCCTATGCGATGCTGTTCTGTCAGGCCTAAATAAGGACCTTTCTCACTGGCAAACAGAAGCTGGATTAACGTGCATCAGCCCTCTGCCCCTCAGGCAAGTGCTCAGTGGAAATATCAGAGGGAAGCAGGCTGTCACTCACCACTGGGATTCAGACTCGTCGGAAGGTGGAGGATGCTGTGTCGTTGAAAGGTGTCTACACTGTTGAGCTGAAATCACATTTTAACGTTACACGGAGATGGGCCCTTAAAGCAACTGTGCTGGCCCCGTCTGGGCTTCAGAGCCTCCTCAGAGGGAGCAGTTTAATCTCTGAATGTGGCCTCAGCCTCAGTACAAAACCCTCACTTCATCATTTCACTCAGCCGATCAGCTCCTCTTCCTCTGCCTGCCGGAACGTCGGCAACGTTCGGAAAGATTAACGGCAGGTGCTGAGATCAGGCCGGAGCGGACGCTGACGGAGAGGACTGATGTTTCCGGTCGATCTCTTCCTGACGCACACACCAGCTGCGGTCGATAGAGCCTACGTCACGCGCTCCCGGGAGACGCAGACTCCTGCACATCCCTGCAGCGGAGCACTTTACCCTGATTGAATGAAGCGGCCGAGTTTCCCCTCTCCCCCTTCGGGAGGCGCAGTCCTGCCACTCCCAGCAGAGGATGGCAAAAGCGCGTTTTAGATTCAACATTTCTGACAGGGCATGATGCTGTGGCAGCACAGTGAATCAGCGCATCGGCACATTCAGTTTGCCTGCTGTATTCTTTTCTTTCTTCTTATTATTAATGCTTTCAATGATAAAGATAAGTACATAAAGTATATTAAAATTACATTACTGTCACTTTTATCCAGAGCGACTTACATGGGTTAACAAATGGGTTGAGTGGGTTAAGTACCGTGCCCACTTGTACAACAGCATTGCCCCAGCAGGGAATCAAGCTGGCAACCTTTCACCTCTGGGTCCTGCTCCTATACTGCTACATCACACCTCTACCCCCTTGCTGTCCCTGGCTGTCACTTTTATCTCCGGACCACCAAAGAGAGGGTGAAGGTGCTGCTGGGTCTGGAAATCCAAATCCAGCCAAAAAGCCACACATCCTTACAGAGGCAGACGAAGCAGCTTAATGCGTTTAGCTGCAGATGCAGATCTGGACAGACCTGCCTGACCACCGAGGCTCCTGCCCCAGACGTGTGTGGTTGGGCTGCTGGTGAGTAATGCTGTCTCAGTGCTGGACGCGGTGAAACGCTTCCACACACTGCCAGCTCAGCTGGCACCAAGCTGTGATACAGTTACGCTGGGGTCACGACCCCATGCAGGCATGGCCACCCATCACACAGCGCGTGGGTGTGGCCATGGGGCAGTCACACTCTACCCAGAGTGCTTTGCTCTTTAAATACAGGGAAATAATTGAAGGAAAGTGTTACATATTTTTATTCTTACACACGTACACAAATGTGCCAGTCACTTCAATGAACAAAATCATACATATTAAGAATAGTTAAGACTTAAAAGACCTGTAATACTGGCCTTCATAGGGCACATTGGGCAAGTGCACTTCAGTTAGATCGAATACTCCTCTGACTATGAGCATACAATTTTCAGTGTATCTGTATATGTGTAGGGGAGGTCAAAGGTCAGTTAAGACTCATAGATACCTCAGGACTGGGGTGATAGTGTTTGTAGGGTAAATGGAATTAACACATACACACACACATACACATTCACACGGTCACACAGGGGGAAGCATTTTCTTTGTATAAATACTGGGTGAATATTTTGGGTTTTTTTTCAGACCGTACCCCCAGGTGTGTTGCTTTGTCTGTGCCTGCTGCTTTCAGAGGTGTTTATTTGACAGGCATTAGTAAGAGAGCGGCTCAGTTATTTACACTCTGACTACTTTTTCCAGACATTTGAACCTCCTCCCCTGACCTTTCCTCTCAGTGTGGTCCCAGCTCCCCCCCCCCCCCCCCCCCCATGTATATTTTCCTAAATGCTGATGGAGAATTAGCCTCAACACCTCCCCAACCCAGGCAGAGACAGGGGTCAGATTCCTGCAGAGAACTAACCCTTGGTCCTTAACCTGAGGACACGCTGGTAAAGCAGCTCTCTAAAGCTGAACGTGAGAGAAATGCGTTTCCAATGCTAACGATGTGTGATGACTCTATTCTCACCATACAGTCTGATTGCAGTTAACACACCTCTTTCAGACCATCGCCAGGCACTCTGAGTGTTAGCGTGAACTCGTCATTGTTATCAATATTTGGCACCATGTTAACACTATGATATTAGGTAATGTTGAATGAGGTAATATAAGTAAACATTTGTACGATGCAGTGTTTGTGGTAAGAACAACTTCTTACCAGGCTAGTTGTTGAGCTGCATGCTACTGTATTTATGCTAATTCAGTATGCTGGGTATATTTGTACAGTCACTGTTGTAAGGTCATAGTTGAGCAGCTTTCTGCTCGACAGTCATTCACGGTGTTACTGGCTGCTCTGTGTTCTTGGTCTTGCTGCTCCTGTGATATTAACGTAATGCATCTGGCCATGATGGCTCTGGGTAGGAGCATCTGCCACATATATGACTTACACACACACACACACACACACACACACACACACATATATATATATATGTATATATGCATATATGCATGCCACATAAAAATGAATAGTTCTCATCAATTTCCTATCCAGGCATGCAGTCTTGCACAATTAAAGTGACAGTCACATGACCCCTCTAATCCCCGCCCACACGTGGATGGCTAATGGTGGCCAAATGTTGACTGACACGTTTACAGAAGGATTAACCCAGGCGTGTTTGTCTGTCCTTGGAGTTTCCTTGGAATTAACTCTACACCCAAACAAAGTCTGTTTTTCTACGCTCTAGACAGCTGCTAAGTGCAGTCTGTATGTTCGCTCATCATCTCGCATGTAATTGGTTCCATGACCTTTTTTGTATAAATGATGAAAAAGAAAACCTTTTCTTTTATGTCTGTTATTCATACTGGCTGATTGGCTAAATATATTGACACAGAATTAAACATAGCAGGCCTCCTTCACAAGCTCTTACTCTGACTAGTACTGAGAGTGATGTCAAACCAACGTGACCTATACTGAGATTGCTCTTATTAATTGAAGGCTGATGTTCTCAATATTCTTAAGTCCAGAAAGCTCCTTAAAGAAAACCCCTTCTGTGCGTTGGGTCAGCCATCTGGGGCCAATATGGGCTCGATGCGGATGATTAACTGTTTATGTAAACAAACACATGCATTTGCACTGCCTGTGTTTTTCCCTGCCCTCTGACGACCGGCTCGCACCCGGGCTGTGCGCATTTCCAAAACACGTTCCCCCGCTCTGGCTGCATATCTGCGCGGCAGAAGGTGTTTCAGCGGAGAAAAGGCTGAGCTCTCTCCTCCGCCAGAGCACTCTCGTTTCTGCCACCCTGCCTCATAGCTCGCCAAAGATTTATGGAGTTCTGCTCTTATGCGCTAACATAAATAGCCTTCCAAGAAATATTATTTCTGGGGTCGCAGTCAAAGAATTTTCCTGTTACTGGTGAATATCAGGCCAAACATGAAGAATATGGAGGTAATGTGTCTTTCTGGCTAAGCCTGCGTATCGAGTGAGAGATGCCACTGAGAGTTACAGACGGAAAAAGTGCTCAATCTCCCATTGAGGAGCTTTAGCCTATTAACCTCTACACTGCCGGAGGGCAGCTGAAAGCTGTGAGCCCACACAACCTACAGAGTCAGTGGCACTCCTTAACAGGTGAGCAAGGCCTCTGTTCAGTCAGATGACAAGAAACCCTTCCTTAACTTTGTCCAACACATGTAAACAACTGTTTCCTTTATTCTTTTTTGCACTTAAAACATTAAACATTGTACAAGACAAGAAAAAAGTGACATAAAGGCTAAAATAGGCTAACAGGCTAATAGGCTAAAAGGTATCACTCAAAGATAAGCACAATGTGAACAGCTATTAGTTAGGAAAGACGCCTCCAGTTATCTACAGTATACTTCATATGTCTGTGAACAATCATAAACTGTTGCTCAATATGGTTAGTGACCTGTATGGTTGTGTGCTCTGTATATTTCTCATGAGGTCAGCCTTGGACTGCTCATTCACTCAATTACACAACCGCCTGATACAGACAGCAGTCCAGCCAACACAGGGAGGACTGTCTCAGAGGGGACTGCCTCGACTCAAACTGCTCCAAGTGGGGCTGCACTTTGCTCACAAAATTTGAAAAGTACCAGGAAGAACGACACACCTCCCAAAAATAGCGCAGATCAACCCTAAATCCCCTGTGCTGCAGAGGAGATTACCCACCCTCCTTAGAGGGGAACCCAGGAACAGGCAGCCCTGCACAGAGCGGCCTGCCACAGCCTAAAGCACAGGCAGCATTACAGACGTACCCTACTCAAATCTTACCTTACGCAGGTCTATTATCCTCCTATTATCATTTCTTTTATTTATAACATTTTATTTGAACTTTGACATTTCATTTGACTGTTTTAAAGTATTATTCTATTCCATTTTAAGTTCTTGGACAATAGCCTGATTGGTAGCACAATGGAAAGCACACTGACTTTGTGACTTGCAGGTTACAAGCTCAAATCTGAGTCACAGGTATGCTCAATGTTCAGAATGTTTGGCTGTTTTGTGATGTCACTACAAGCCCTTCTTTACTCTGTAGGTTCCTCTGGATGGGAGTCTGCTAGATGAGCTAAATGCTGAAATGATATGTCCTATGAAGAGAGAAATATGACAGAGCTTCTCCACAGTGAGAGAGATATTTGGGCTGTCATTACAGACACTTCCTGCTGCGATGCTCTGCAGCTGTGTGACACACAAGACAAATCATCCCAGGAAAAATATGAAATATTATTTTTCATGATTGCCATGCTCACTGGGGTTTTATGAGGTGTGATTTACGAGCTGTGAACATTTCTACTGTATGTCTCTCCATATGCCTGTTTATTTAACAAGAATTAATGAGCTGCTGAATCCCTGCACTGAAAACAGCTTGACTGCCCATAAGGCCGACAACAAATCAATACCTTAAAAAAGAAAGTAGAAGTTATAATGTTGATGCTGGGGGAGAACAGTTTCACAGATGAACAATTCACTGTTTGCCGTGTTGTATTTTCAGACGTCGCACACAGTCTCAGATGCATGCATGAATCTTTGCACACATGCACACATGCAGGCATTCTCACACCCATGCACACACACGCTTGGTCCCAAATGCACACATGCATGCACGCTGATATGCTCCCACGCTCACACACTCAGGACGCACGTTTCAGGAGCAGGAAATGTACGGATCCCAGGAGCACCGTTCCGCCTCTGAAGGAGAACCACGCTGAGGCCAGATTCTGGAGTGAAGCTCCCACCCTCTCCGCCCCCAGCAGTTCATCACGAGGGGAGGAGATGACAGCCTCTTCTGCTCCAAACCTTCACATTAGTCTCAGCTGATTTATACAGGCCCTCAGAGAGGAATGCGTCATATCTGTACTGCACTAGCTGCTGCTGCTACGTCTCTATCTCTGCATCTCAGCGGCGGCCAGCTCTGCTTTTTCATTTTAGCAAAACTGGAGGGAAGTTGATTTTAGATGAAATTCTAAATCTCCCCCATGTTATGTTTTTCTTTTACCCCAAATTGCAAATCCCTTTTTATACAACCTAATAACGCTGCCAGCTTCAGGCTTTAGTTGCCAGATGCAAAGACCTTTACAGTGATTGAGCAACGACACACACAAGTTGCAAGCTTTTATTTTTTCTCTCCTAAGTAATCTAAAAACAAACCATCTGCTGAGCGGTGCTGCAGTGTGCTTTGCACTTATTGCACCTCTCTCGTTTGGCTTTTCAGCCTCATTTTCTACAGGGGAACCACTGCAGCTGACAGCAAAACTACCATCAAGAAAATATTTCACCATAATGAAACTGCCAATCATGTAATACAATAAATTGCCATATTGTTTATCTTTTCTTGTTGCACCCCAGAGACTTAGTTTCAGTGTCCTCAAGGGGCAATGATTCTGAGATGACTCTAAGCAGGAGCTGTCCCCTTGTGTTTAAATGAGGCTGATATAGTGTTTTTGAACATTTATTAGGTCATTTGCATCTATTGTTCTATTGGCTACTACTATCAGGTCACCCATGTCCACCACTGGACTGTTCTGTTACACCTGCACTGGCTTATGTCATGGAGAAAGACAGAAAACCCTCATTTCTGTACAATAAAGGGAAATAAAGCAGGAGCCAGAGGTGTACTGTGGGGGCGGGACAAAGGGAGCCCCGGCATCATCTCTTCCAGAAGCACATCATGGCGGAGGACTCAACATCAGAGCCATGACTCCCTGAAGGAACTTTTCAACACCAATGAGCTAACTTTTACTCCAACAAGTGGTTTAACATTCAGTGACAAAAAGTGGTTTTGGGCATTGGAAAGCCTATTTTTAATGTATTAGATCAGTTGTTGATTTGTTTGGTTTATTCTTTGAGGGTGGGGGCAGGGGTGGGGGCGGGGCAGACAGGCTGCAGGTCGTGACCTTACTGAGGATTACATCATCTGTCATTCAGCTGTCAGTCAGGGAGGTATAATCCATAACCGCAACTGCCAAATCAGAGTACCAGCTTTGAAATTAAGGCATTAATATGATCTCACTTAATCTTATCTCCATTTCAAAATGTCTTTATGATCTGCCTTTAAACAGATTGCCAGGAAGAGGCTATGCTTTTTCGACTCTTAGTCTTCATGGCTGGTGTGGAAGCACATGCATCCCACATAATTAATGATGGAAGTGCAGTAAATTACAGAGAGTGGGTGGGGCTTCTTCTCTCTTTGGCTCATGGGCAAACATTCCAAAGACCTAAAAAAGTTCCAGACATGAAGTGTTCAGGCTAGAGGTGAGAGACCTGTGTAATGTCTGCTGTTCAGAAAACAAACTAACCAGAACGAAGAGGCAGATCCAGTCAATACAAAACTCATTCACATCACCAGATCACAGTTTATCTTCACAAGACCTTCATAAAGCATACATAACACTTTTATAAGCATCTCATAACCTTCACTAGCGCAAGGTGTCTCTACTTCACTAAAGCATTCTGAAGTATTCTGTTACTGAAGCATTTGTACTTCATGATGCCTGACTCAGTGATATGCTGTGGTGCATATTCCATAAAAAAGACACAACACACACAAACACATCTGGTTCATCATTATATTAGCCATCATAAAGATCTGCTTATAACAGCTATATAAAGTGGTAACACCATGATATTAAAGATATTATGTAGGCTTTGTGAAATATTTACAAAGTCACACTTAATATAAGGTGTAACCCAATGTATCTTTATTTTATGCTCTTTAAAATGTACTTGTTTTGTGTACTGCTTACTGTATTTGAACCCCTGCTCTCATTTAGGTAAAAACACTCTTTTTTTTTATTTATTCATTTGCTGGGTAGATATCTCATCCAGAGCTATTCACCCAGCTTTTACATACTCACACACTCAATTTCACGTGTTTATTTATACAGCTGGACATTCACTGAATTTGGTTACAAGAACCTCGCGCATGGGTTCAGCTCTGCCCAGGATCCAAACCTATATCCATCTGGTTACCTGTGAAACTTTCGGCCCGCTGCTGCCCTGGTGTGTGGAAATAAAGCAGAGTTTAGAGCCAGGGTACACAGAGGGAGTCGCAGCGGAACAGTCTGCCGAGGGCGCGGAAAACCTGCTCTCGCCCCTCTTTATTACTGCCTGATTTACCGATTTACGCATTACTGCTGATGTTTCTGACTGGAGGCACTACGTTACTGAGCTGTTACTAAGATGAGCTATGCTTGTTACATATTTCTATCTGCTTTGTGGCACACAGTGATGCTGATAAAGGCGTGAACATAAAGATATAAGGCTAAAGAGCGAGAGCCTTGCCGTCTTTCACCCTGTCTGTCTCGCTACTGTTCTGTTTTTAATCTCAGAGTCCTCCCATTGTTTCAGGGAAAATAGAACAGCCCATCCCATAGGCACTGGAGCAGTTTCATAAAAAGCCTTAAATAAAACCGTAAATAAAGATTAAGTGTTCAAATCGCTGGCATCGAAAGCATCTCCTTTTAGGGGGAGTGGAAGAAAACCAGCTGTAGAAGCCAAAAGTGAGCGAATTTTACGACCACGTAACTGGATTTTTACAACTGGACTACAGGAGGGCAGTAGGTAACAGAGCCATACTTGCAATCAACAGGTTGCAGGTTCCAGTCCGAAACATGACACTGCTGTGGTACCCTTGAAGGAGGGTCTCCGCTCGCCTTCAGTGGGTAAGCAGTATGAATTGATGAAGTGTTATATGTAAGCTGTTTACATTCTCCCAGATACTGCAATGGCACCCCTGACTTACCATGCAGATTAGAGGGGTTCTGCTGGGATAGTGTCTCTGCATTATAAACAGTGTGTAGCTTGAAAACTGTGAGACCACTTTTGGCTGCGCTCTGACATGGTATCCTGAGAACAGGAGACACGCCTGACCCCTCTCTGAGTTCCTTTTACCGGACGCGTAGACAACAAATAACCTCCCGTGTGTAACAGCACACCTCCCCTGTGTAACAGCACACCTCCCCTGTGTAACAGCACATCTCCCCTGTGTAACAGCTGTGCACTGACAGAGTTACTGCAGATAAATGCTGCCCCCTTAAATGGACCCTGCAGAATCTGTTTCAGTCCCTTTTCCACTGCTTTACTTTGCTTTGGTGATTTTTTTCAAACGCAGCGCACTTTTAAACTAGAGTAGCTAACACATCAGACCCCTCCTCAATTACCCCTCTCTCTGACCTTTGAACCCTACATCCTCTGACTCATCATTCTGACATCACATGACTAATCTTTGCAGAATTTGTTCAGAATTAACAAGATGAGTCATCGCCCCTGTGACCTGAGGATTTTAAAATATTCCTTGGTTTTGGCGCCTCTGCAATGTACCGGCAGTGAAACCCTCTGTAACTGTAACAATTATCTACACAGTCACACATCACAATCTCTCAACACATACATGCAGCATTCAACATAACTTTAAACACACAGCAGGCAGAGGGAAGTCTCGTGTGTTAGGCACCTCTGTTGGTCAGAGGTGCCTAACCTCAGCTAGGCCGCTGCTGTTGTGTCTGTCAGCAAAGCAGTTACCCTCATAAAACGTCCAGCTGTAAAAACGTGAGCTCTTGTCTGTAAGTAAAAGAGCTCTACTGAGGTAATAAATAACGTTATATAAACAATGTAATAACGTTATATGACCTTTTAAGGACCACTGAAGTTAACACTCTGGCCTATAGGAAATGTAAACCATGTGTAACTTTAACACATCTAATTGTATACAGGTGAACTGTACTTGCTCTCACACAAAACCTCACACAAAGATTTGACTTCTGCGCTTTGAAGAAGCACAGCCTCAGTTTAAAAAACGACTGTTTCTGAAGGGTCTTTCAAACTCTGGCCAGAAGCCCTGAACTATAATCCTCCCTCTGAATGTTTGCAAGTCTTTCTCATGTGTTCCTATGAATATAAAGTGTCCTCAGTCAATGCCCGTGTGTATAAACACTAATCTCTATATTAATACTTATCCCTGAACAGACAGTACCAAAACAGATGATATGACAGGAAAAATGTATGTATCAGATTTTTTTTCTCCTTAACACACATGATACTATAATCCTTATACTATTACACAGAGTCACATTGTATACAAATAATGCATTTAATTCCACATAAAGTGTATTTTACAGAAATGACTTTAAACTTTCTGTTTTAATTAAGCATGCTTGATTAAGTAGCAGGCAGGCGTGGATAGCCATGCCTTTGCAGGATCAAATACCTGACCAGCCCTCACTGATACAGCACTGTGTCCAGAAAACTGTGATCACGGTCAGATTCTCTGTGCTTTCTTATGTGACTCTTTTGTTCCTACTTAACCCTGAGATCACAGAATATAATGGCTGATATATCATTGATGCTTCCATCTCACTCTGTGCATCGTCAGGTGTCACGGAAACTACCACATTCACAGGTAAGGCTTTAAAATGAAGCTCGATCCTTGCTCTAAGCAGGACTAATCCGCTGGTCAGCACAGTGATGTATTAAGGAGCGAAGCATACGAATTTAACCTCCGTTAAAAGGAAGTGTTCCTGAAACCTGACAGCCTGAGGGACGCACAGAACTCAGATATTCCTGTCCTGCTGGCTTAGGAAAGGCATCACAGCCTCTCTTTCAGCTTCTGTGGAATAGGTTCTCCCTGCCCTCTAGGTGTTACATATTAGCATGTTCCTGTTGTACATTCCAGGTGTGCAGCGGGGGGATATGCCCTGGGCATAGAGCTAGCATGAGAGAGACAGGCCAGAGAATCCTCCTCTCTGCCAGAATCAGCCTGATTAGCATGTCAATGGTAACCTGCGCTGCCATTGGACTGTGGCTCCAGGTGGGAGGGGCTGGAGAGGGGAGGGCAAAGCATTGCTACTACAGCTCACTCCTTCCCGCTTAACTCCGCTTAACTCCTCCTTCGCCCTGCTCCAGAGCTCCCCACGGAGAGACCAGCGGACTGGAGCAGAGCTCTTTGCTGGTGGGAGAGACGCAACACTGTACAGCCTGGGACCTAAAGGAAACTCCGCTATGCTGTAGTACAAGCTGATCACCACGCCTGCGTCCCTGTGCTGTCCGAACACAAGAACGACGACAGATCGTGATCAAGGAAAGGATACAGCTACACGTTCAACTTGCTCCAACTTGGAGAATTTCCTGACATCTGAAGAGTGCTTTTATATTGTTTTTTTTTTTTTACTTTTTTCAATTGTAAATGACCAAGAGTCTGATATTGTCACCCTGAGGATGTTTCTGGAATGAGTCTTGAGAGACGCAGAGGAAAGTACAGTGCGGAGTGTTAATGGTCTTCGTTGATGTCCAGGTTTTTGGGAAAACGTCATTTTTGTCACATTGGAAAATCAAGACGCTGCTGTATTTCCAGCGGAGTTATCAGCATGCAGTCTGTGTGCAGTCAGGTTTAGTCTTTTACACCACTATCCTGCTTCTGCACCACAATCAGGAAACTAGTGGGCTGGACTCCTGGACATACACTCTGGCCACGAAAGAGGATGAAATGAAGACTCGTGGATTTTGATAAGAAATCGAGTCCTTCAAGTTTATTAATTCTTTTATCAAGTCGGTTCACTCTGAATGATTCATTGGTCAGTCTGTTTGCGGAAATACATCAGCAGCTATTTTCGTCAGTAATTAATTGAAACCAACTCTTTTTGGATTTTGAATTATTTAAAATCCATTGGTTTTTGATTCATTTTTGTTGTAGATTGTTAAATGCCACTGTGTTGGCATTGGGCCATTATCATCAGAGAAGGCTGTGAATGATTGGTCTTCCGATGCGCTGACATGCTGACACCCTCACACCCTGCCTCTGACACCCTGCACCTGACACCCTGCCTCTTGATGCCCCACCTCTGATGCCCTGCCTCTGACGGTCTGCCTCTAACGCCCTGCCTCTTGACGGTCTGCCTCTAACGTCCTGCCTCTTGATGCCCAACCTCTGATGCCCTGCCTCTGACGCTCTGCCTCTGACGCTCTGCCTCTGACGCCCCACGCTCGTTGCTGTTGGACGTGGTTTGCTGTGGAAGCATGCCTGTGAGGCGGCTTCTCGCCGGATGGCGGGATGGTGGTCTCTGCTCGCCGCGCATCTGAGAGGGATGGACCCCCCGGGATAGAGGCAGCTTTCGGGAGATTGTACGCGGCAACGGGATTTTCGGAGGACGGGCTCAGCACCTCCTGATCGCTCAGGGGGGCCGCTGATGTGTGCGGGAGCAGAGCCGAGGGAGAGCGTGCCCCCGGCCCCATGCAGGAATACCTCCACAGCTCCCACCCAGAGGTCAGCTGAAGACTAAGACACGCAGACGAGTGTGGATTAGCCGAGCCGACGGTAAGGACGCATCCTCTTTCAGCAGCGTAAGCCAGGGCTTATGGGGCAGGTGTTAAGCAGTACTGAAAGGCTGGATTCACAAAGCAGCAGCATGCCAGGGGCACGCGCCGGATTAGTGCAGTAATGTCCCGACCCGCACACAGTGCAGGGCGCGGGGCGCGGGGGACGGGGCGTGGGGCGCAGGGGACGGGGGCGCGGGGGACAGGGGCGCGGGGCACGGGGCACGGGGCGCGGGGGAAGGGGCGCGGGGCGCAGGGGACGGGAGCGCGGGGCGCGGGGGACGGGGCGCCGGGGGGGGCAGGGGACGGGGGATGGGGCGCGGGGGACGGGGCGCAGGGCGCGGGGGATGGGGCGTGGGGGACGGGGCGCGGGGCGCCAGGGGACGGGGGACGGGGGCGCGGGGGATGGGGCGCGGGGGACGGGGCGCAGGGCGCGGGGGACGGGGCGCAGGGCGTGGGGGACGGGGGATGGGGGATGGGGGACGGGGGACGGGGCGCGGGGCGCGGGGGACGGGGCGCGGGGCGCGGGGGACGGGGCGCGGGAGACGGGGGATGGGGGATGGGGGACGGGGGACGGGGCGCGGGGCGCGGGGGACGGGGCGCGGGGCGCGGGGCGCGGGGCGCGGGGCGCGGGGGACGGGGGACGGGGGACGGGGCGCGGGAGACGGGGGATGGGGGATGGGGGATGGGGGACGGGGGACGGGGGACGGGGCGCGGGGCGCGGGGCGCGGGGCGCGGGGGACGGGGGCGCGGGGGACGGGGCGCGGGAGACGGGGGATGGGGGATGGGGGATGGGGGACGGGGGACGGGGGACGGGGCGCGGGGGACGGGGCGTGGGGGTCGGGGCGCGGGGCGCGGGGGACGGGGCGCGGGGGACGGGGCGCGGGGCGCGGGGGACGGGGCGCGGGGCGCGGGGGACGGGGGACGGGGCGCGGGGCGCGGGGGACGGGGCACAGGTCTCTGTGATCTGGGCTCAGCTCTCCTCCCTGTGCTCAGTCTGGAGGCTGGTGAGAAAAAATACCCCTGAACAGATTGGGTTGCATTGCTTTTAAACTTTTAATGCTGTTGCCTCCAAACCCTGCAAGCTGCAGCTGAGAGTTATAGTGACATACGTCTTTTCTCAGTAGATGGTCCCAAAGGCTTGGCCAGATAAAAGATTCACCTCTCTGTGAAAGGACACAGAAAGCTTACACCCTCTATCGTGGGTGACAGTCTTCTTATCAAACTGACCTGAATTCCAGAGAGCATTTGAAGCAGTGCTATAAAAAAACAAGAAGCTGTGAAGCCCTAATTACTCTCCTCAATGAGAATGGGCACCCTGCTGGAGATGGAGAGGCAGGAGAGGCTAATCTTATAGCCTCCCAAATCCTTCACCTGCGATAAACTGGGCTTCAATCCGACTTAGATCACAAGCCCAGGAAAGGCCATCACTGATTACACAGGAGA
>NC_050602.1:27630000-27640000 GCF_013368585.1 Megalops cyprinoides
TTTCTGTATCCAGGGATACTTATTTTTATGTATTATCCAGTCATGCAGCTGGCTGTTCATTGAGGCAAATCTGCTGTAAGAGGCCAGTGACACTGGCGCTCAAAACCTGCAACCTGCTGGTTAGCATTCCAGTTCCATAACCCCTCTGCCTCATTGCTGGCCAGTAGTATGATGTAAAGATTATAAACGTCAAAGGAGTAATAGAGAAAGAGTCTTTTAACTAACTGGTGCTTGAGGATCATTTTATGCTTTTTTTTTTTTTACAAAAAACTGTCAGCTGGAAGTATAGGGAAATTGTATTCTATTGTATTGTGTTTGGTTGGACATCCTAAGTCAATCCCCCCTTTACAAGGAAGAATTTTAAAATCCTTCAAACATTCCAGCCAAGCTCTTTCCATGAGTTTAATTTCCCCCTAAAAGCATGCGGGGTGCCTTTCAGTGACCCGTTTTCTGGGTCGCCTGCAAAACCCTGCAGCTACATTGCTGCGAGGCTCATGCCGCTGCTGATTAGCCTGCTTTGTGCCCGACTCTGTGCTGTGGCATGGAGCTGGGCTGATAAAACTGGATAAGACATCAGACAACAGCATCATTCACCATTAAACACGGAGGCAACCTTTCAGGCTGCCAGCTGCCGTGCGGCGGGATATCACAGCACATTTAAAAGGTTTATTCATAGCACAATATAAACACTGAGCAAAAGGGCATCTCAGTTCCATTTCACACAAGGCACGTGTCTCCAGATCAAACACACAGATGAAGCATTTTATGTTGGCATGTTCCCAAATTGTATTACTGATTATTTTACATCCACCTTGATCCACAGAAGAAATATTCTGAACTTAGTACTGGTGAAGAAACACAAATCTATACCTTTGTAGCATTTAATAATACTACATACCCTTTCATAATACAATTTAATGTTTTTTTTTCTTTCTCAAAGATGAACAGTATGCAGATCTGTTGTAAGGGTGTCATTTACAAAGGGGCTTCTTGTGACTTCTTTCTTCTACTGTGCTATGACAGTAATTAATAGTGACTTCCTTGTACGATTACTTCTATGTGCTATGGATTGCGTGCGCTGTTGATTCTATGTAGCATGGACTCCTTGTACTGTGGGCTCTGTTTTTCATGCTGAGGCATACAGATCTGCATGCTTCACTGTAAACGTTCTGTTTCAGCCTATAAACTGTTCTGATTTGCTGGCTCGTTATGAACACTCTTGAAGGAGTGTGGCCTAAAGCAGGACATCCACGACTGTGGTTCCATGTCCTACAGCTCTTGTGCACTGTGGGTTCTGTGTACTTTGGATTCTGTGCACTGTAGATTCCATGTACCATGACTTCCTGGAGGTGGATTAATTCCCTCTGAGAACGGCCAGGATCTTTTATGCCGTGGCCAAATGGAGGCTTTTTCCAGGAGCAGCGCAATGGGGTTTCAGTGGTAGCTGGTTTGTTTTGAATACGCTGCATACATGTTCTGTGGATCTTAGGATGCTCAGGCATATTGGGCATAAGTGGTGTGAACGTGTGACCTCACTTCCTGATACTGGCGAGAGAATCCTGGGATTAGCTGCAGCGACTGCTCCTGCAGCCTCCGTTCGAAGATCACAGGTGTTATCCCACGTGTCAGGAGATAAACTGGGAGGCATTACTGCTAATCTGGCCTCTGCCTCTCTCCCTGCCCCGGCCCTCTCTCCCTCTCTCCCTCTGTCTCCCTGCCCCGGCCCTCTCTCCCTCTCTCCCTCTGTCTCCCTGCCCCGGCCCTCTCTCCCTCTCTCCCTCTGTCTCCCTGCCCCGGCCCTCTCTCCCTCTCTCCCTCTCTCTCCCTGCCCCGGCCCTCTCTCCCTCTGTCTCCCTGCCCCGGCCCTCTCTCCCTCTGCCTCTCTCCCTGCCCCGGCCCTCTCTCCCTCTGTCTCCCTGCCCCGGCCCTCTCTCCCTCTGCCTGTCTCCCTGCCCCGGCCCTCTCTCCCTCTCTCCCTCTCTCTCCCTGCCCCGGCCCTCTCCCTCTCTCCCTCTGTCTCCCTGCCCCAGCCCTCTCTCCCTCTCCCTCTGTCTCCCTGCCCCGGCCCTCTCTCCCTCTGTCTCCCTGCCCCGGCCCTCTCTCCCTCTGTCTCCCTGCCCCGGCCCTCTCTCCCTCTGTCTCCCTGCCCCAGCCCTCTCTCCCTCTGTCTCCCTGCCCCGGCCCTCTCTCCCTCTGCCTCTCTCCCTGCCCCGGCCCTCTCTCCCTCTGTCTCTCTGGCCTGGTCTGGCCTATTCTGGGCCGTTTGGCATTTCATGGAAACAGAAAACGTACAGCCCAGTTTGGACACCATCACACTCCAACAGCTGTCAGTGGCGTAAAGCAAAGCTAGTGGGTATCGACATGTTTTTCATACTCTTTGCGTGTGCTGACTGCTTTCTTTCACCAAGAGTTTTGAAAAGGAGAAACATCAATATCCCTATACTTACTGCCCTTTACAGAGATCTGTTGGAGGTTTTTGAGGGGACCATTGCTATTGCCACCATGAGCAGCATCCTAACACAAGTCAAGAATCAGTGTCTGATGGCAGGGGTTTCCGCTCTGGGCTGACAGTGGGGTATAATAGTCTGTTGTGTTGAGTGCTCTGCTGCCAAAGTTAGAACTCATCACATTTCAGGATATCGACTACAAGGATGGGTTCCATTACAGATATTCTATTTGTCATGACCAGATATTCCACTCTGTTTTCAACACATTGAAAGTTCTGTCTCTACCACTGTTGAAGCTGTAAGTGTTCTGACTTGCTGGCTTGTTATGAACACTCTTGAACAGGCATGGTCTAGAGCAGGACACCCATCGGTAGCATAGGAATGTAACTGTGTAATTATCAGCATGAAATGGACCGTGTGACTCAGACACCTCTATGTGGGACTGGCTGGCAAGTGACACACACTCTCTGTGCTGTACATACATTAGAGTATTCATACAACACATCTCTCTCTGCTCTACCCTCACAGTGACTTGTGTTATTTGTACAAACTGAGATGATTGCACAGTGGTTAGGATCTGAGGGCATAAGGCATGAGTCAGTGGGATTCAAATGAGCTGTGCAGATACAGACCTCAGAGATCAGACCTCAGATACAATACTTGCTCACCTTTGACGTCATTTGTGTCTTAAATGCAAATTCAAGCATTTTAGTTCTCACATACATGCACGCAAGCACACATGCATGCCCACATAGGCATGTGCATGCACACGCACACACACACGCTAAAGGGAGAGTTCACTGAATACGTCATTTCTTTTTTCTCCTTTTTTTGCACAGACTCAGAGCAGTGGCTTGTTGTTGAGAGAGCTGGAGGATTCATGCCCCATAAGACCCAGGTGCGGGGCAAAAGCAGGGTCACCCCAGAGAGGGGGGGCTGACTGGGTGGTCATTCCTGAGGAAAACACAAATCCTGGCTGCCCATTGGCCTATCAGCTTAGCCCTTAAATTCCACATCACAGGAAACCCTCCAATAACAGACAAAACGTCAATCAGACGGATGCTGTTTTCACCGAGAATGCTGGGAGCTAAATGTTGTGTGTAACAGAGATCATTTCTCACTGGTTACATGTAACAGAGATCATTTCTCACTGGTTACGTGTCACACTGTGTTCTTCACTGGCCTGTCAAAGTTCCCGTGCTAATGGTTGACATAAAGGTTGCTGCCTGAGATCTAATTTGGTGATGTTAATAAGTTCTGGAGATTTAGGTCCAAAGGACAGGGATAGAACTTTCAATGTGGAGCACAGCATTTGCCATCTTGGTTTTGTACACATCTTTTTCGTACACTTGTATTACCATCTATGCATGTTGTGTAAGGACTCTCCATAAATGTTACTCCCAAATTACGGAATGTGGAGCACTAGGAGTATCTATTTAGCCTTACGAATGTAAAATGGAGTGTTGCACACATACTGTGCGGAATAAGCTTCAGACAATGAGAATGGATGCAGATCTCCAATATCTCCAACCCAGACGACTCAAATATAATGATTATCCTGGTAAATTCTTCTGGAAGAATTAATGAAGGCTTTAGAATAGTGCTTTCTCTCACCCCATCTTGCCCTGGGCGAGAACAACAACCAATAAAACAGTGAACACAAAAGGACCCTCTACTGAGCAGGACAGTACGTGGGTGGGGTGGGGGTGGGGTGTAAGGAAGAATTTGATGGTTTCTTTCATAGCCTTTTTGGGCATATGTACAGTATATATCTATGCATGAGAGGCACAATGAAGCTTCTTTATTAATAATGAAGACAAACAGCATGGCTTGAGGCTCTTCTGCTAATAATCCCTCTCACAATGAAGAGGCCATTCCTTTCCTGTGAGGACAGTGGTGAACGCCGGTCTGGCTTTGGTCTGAACGGAGACAGAGCCTAACCTCCTCCGCTGCCATCTCCCAATGTGCTCCTCAAAGCCAAGTCCCCGCAAAGAGACAAACCTGTTTCAGCCACACAGCAGCTGCCAGGCAAAGAGGATGCCGCTCGGTGGGCACGAGATCAAATAATTTCGGCTGAACTTAAAAACAAAACCACCAATGAACACCTACAGTGTAGGTATGCTTCAGGTAGACATTCCAGGTGGGGCACTACTGTTGTGCCCTCAGGCAAAGGTAATTCACCTTAAATGGTTTAGTAAACTATCTACAGGTATGAACATCAAACTGTTCCATCGGTAATTTCAGTTACGCAGGAGGAGAACAGCTGTTAAGTAAAGATATCCTACTCTTTGAAAATTCCATGGTCACCTCTGTTTCAGGGACATTATATGACAAATTTCTTATTTAGCCAGAAATCCTGTAATTGATTAATGTGTCAGACTGTTGGATGTTATAAAACTGGAGGTGTTGGAAGTGGAAGAGGCTGGATGTGCCTAATTAGCAAAGACTGTGGTGGCCTTTGGTGAACGCACTGATCAGTGGGATTAGGAAGCAGGGAAATGGAGCAGCTTTACGTAAAACGGAGTCTTTTTGCTAATCGTGTCTGTGCTTTAGAAGCTTTTAATTCTCCATCTCTGAGACTGAGAGCCTTTCCTCTACACCTCTCTGCTACTCAGAGCTATACAAACAGCAGGGTGGGTTCACTCTAATTTTATGTATTTCTGTAAACTTTGGGTTGGCATAATAACGATAATAGAAGTGACTCAAATGAGCCCATGCAGGTCATTATGAAGTCCTGAAATATATGAATGGCTGTCTTTGCATATATGAAATATATACAGCCAAAGAAAATGGAGACACTCCCCTCTTAATGCAGTAATCAGTGTATTTCCAATCGATGAGTGTTAATGGCTATCAGTAATTACACCTGTGATCAATGATAAAACGATTAGCTCTTGCTGGGCAAGCTGTCAGTGCTCATTCATGTAATTGTGATTAACTGCAAATGATTTTGATTTAATAAATTACAAATACATTTTATATCTGAAATATATCCGTCCAAAACAGTGATGGAAAGGGGAATGTGCCATAATTAAAATCTCACATAAAAAGCTGAATCATAAAGATAGTCTAAAAGTAAAGACAGTGATGACAGAGATTTCCCAGCAGTGATAGCAGCCTGTGGCCTTCTGCTGGGCAGCTGAATATACCCGTGGTGTGGGTGGGTTAGTCCTTGGATGTGGAAAACCAGGGTGTTGATGACAGTATGTCATATGATAAAGATGGCCAATCCAACTGACTGTCCTCTTTCAACCACCAGACTGCATTGCTGGTCATTATGACCGAGACAGGCCAGCTGCTCCGGTAGCATCAGAGATAACAGACCCGTGTTTGCTTGCTGGGAGGAGTGGGGCTGGTGTGGTGCTTTGGTGTGTCCAGCCGTGCTCCTCAGAGCCCACCTCTCTCCTTTCCTCTCTGGCAAAACGCTTTGGATGCCTGGCCTGGATTCATCCTCAGCCACTGTCTGCTTTACCGTTTCCGGATCTGGAGAAATGTTTTGCTCCCCACTCACTCACTCACTCTGCTCCCCAAACACGCAAACTTGTTTAAAAGATACACTGTCAACAATAATTAAAAAACCAAGACAATGGCAACACAGGGGTAATACTGAGAGAAATATGAAATAGCTGTGAGAGGCAGACAGCTTCACTGCCTCAGAGACAGGAGAAAAAACACCACACATACAGACACATACACAAGCACACACACACGCACAGTCACGCGCACACACACACTCTATCACACACACACATTCTATCACACACACACACGCACATGTGTTCAGGGAGTTTAGGGAGGCCCTCCCATCTTAAGACAGAAGAAAGGTGCCGTTTCCAGATTGCTGTCGTAGAATTCCTTTTTCCTTCTGTAGTGAGTGCATGACTCATAGCCCAGACTGCGTTCTTTTATGTCAACAAGCTGTGCAGAAATGTTGCTTTGCAGAATTTGCCACAGCACCACCAGGGAGTTCTGGGAGCAATCTGTGAAGGACTTAACCATAAACTCTAATGCAACTCTTTCTCCTTTCCCTGAAGACAGCAGTTGTACGCTGAAAAGTTTACATTAGCAACATGACTACGTCCTTTAACTTTAAGCAGCCATGCTAATCATTAGTGTTTCATTGTTTTCTGCTCTCACCAGTATGATGGACACTGAAACTACCAACACACACACTCACACACACACACACACACACACACACACACACACACACACACACACTCACACGCACTCACACACACGCACACACACGCACACACACTCACACACACACGCACACACGCACACACACGCACACACACTCACACACACACGCACACACGCACACACTCACACACTCACACGCACACACGCACACACACACATGCGCACGCACACACGCACGCACGCACACACGCACGCACACACACAAACACACACACACACGCGCATGCACACGCGCATGCACGCAAGCACACGCACACGCACACACACACACACACACATACACACGCATACACACACACACACACACACACACACACGCATGCATGCACACAAGCACACACATGCACACACACACACGCACGCACACATACACACACATCATGAGAGTGGGAAATAATACAGTTGCGGATGTTTTGAGCAGCAGCTGCGATTTTAACCTGATACATTGATAAACCTGTACACATGAGTGATGCAGTGTTGTCAGTAATGGCTGTATGGGTGAACTGTGAGTGTACCTGTCCTGATTACTGTCTCTGTCCTGCAGAGTTTCAATGCACTTACTCATTCTAAGATGAAGTTATGGAAGTGGGCCGCCACCTTCGCCCTGATGCTCTGTGGCGCAGCTCTCTCCGGTCTCTTCAGTAAGACTATGCTTCCCCCAGGACCTCCAAAACAGAGAGGCCCCTGGCCATCTTCCCCCAGACCATCTTCGTCACCATCATCATCAACATCCTCGTCTTCACACAGCAGGCCGCCTCTGTCCGCTTCCCTTTCCCGTACCGGTGGGCGCCGCCGGGAAGCGAGATCAGCAGATGGCTTCACCTCTCTCCTCTCAGAGTGTAAGTTCTAATTACTCTTTCATTTAGATCCGCTACAATCCTGATAGCCTTTGACAGTAGGTACAGTTTTGCTTTCCGCAAGATAAAAAGTAAATTCATTTCACGAAATGTCTAGAAGAGCAGTTTGGTATGTTTGCGACAAGCCAGAGTGGCTATATTTTGCTGTTATTTTAAATGAATAATATTTCACTAGTTTGTGCAGATGAATAAACCAAAACTTGGTATGGAGAGTCTTACTGGTATGATTTTTTTTTGTACTTCGCTGGTGCACTGGGGTTTTTGAACAAGATACATCAACAAAAGGCTAGACCATACAGTGCGATTTTTTTAACTGTCTGCCTTGCCCCTAAGACTGTTTCTTCACAACAACCAGGTTCAAAAACAATAACATATATAGCTACTGCTGTCAGCTACAGGTCTGACTTACAGTGCAAAGATGAGGGTTTAAGCTGCCTCTCTGATTCTTAAGGAGCGATTTTAAGTGTGCGCTGCTGAAAGAAGTATGTTTAACTGGTGCTTTCATTGCACATCGCGCAGAACATGGCAGGTTATGAATTGGCAATAACCATATTATGATTGATATTCAGATTCATACACACACATTAAAACGCAGTAGGATTACCCTGTGCAGTGCACTGGCTTGTGTCTGGATGAGACTGAGTCCTGCTAAGCTCTTATCTGGCAGGAAGAAAGACCGCAAACGGGCGAATCATCTATACTTCCTTACAAAGAGGCACTTTTACGGTCTGGCTGCTAAGAAAATACCACCGCGAACGAATGCGGTCACCATCTGTATCAGCATGTAAATGAAGGCTTGATGTGTTTATGTGCAAAGTGTGCGGCGTTTATCAGTGGATTCATAAACACATGCCTACTGCACTGGTTTTCCTGGCGAATTCGCTGAGTATTTCATGACAGACGAGCGTTATGCCAAGTGGGTGGCATGCCTCAGAGGCTCTGCCAAGACAAATGAACCCGACTCCATGACTGTTTAAATCTCAGCTCTGGCAGGATTCGAAAAGTTTATGCTTTGGCTGTATTCTGGAGGGTTACGCTTTGGCTGTTCGGAGTCGTAGAAGCTCTTTGTGGTCCAAATCACTGACGGGTAGTGGATATTCACAGCCCTGGCAAGCACCTTACAGACACAAACTGTTCCGAGGAAATAAAGATATATTACTGATATGCAACAGTTAAACATCTGTGGTTCAGCGCAGAGGTCAACAGACTGGGCTTGTAATCAAAAAGATGCAGATGTGAATAAACAGAGCCCAAGGTGGCACATGACCTGAACTGTTTCTGAAAATACCCTTATGGACAAAGCCTTTCAATATAAGCTACACCCTGCTGGAAACCAAAGCAAGCGTATCAGCCAAGCAAATATTGTGATGTAAAACTACTTTTCTGTGTGACATATTTTGTTTTCAGTTAATCAGCTGTTCCAGAGCTTCACAGAGGGTGAACTGAAGCAGGTGATTGAGACTCTGGTGGACAGGAAGGCGAGGAGAGACAAGGCCAAAAGGACGAAACGGGCTCGTAAGGGCCTGAAGCCGTGCTCTCTGCGCGAGGTGGAGGTGAGCGTGACGGAGCTAGGGCTGGGCTACGAGAGCGATGAGACCATACTGTTCAGGTACTGCAGCGGGAAGTGCGTCCAGAGCCGGCGCAGCTACGACATCACGCTGAAGCACATGAAGGAGGCGGGGCTTCTGAGGGAGAAGCGCGACAGGGCGCGGCATGTGCCCTGCTGCCGGCCCACCCTGTACGAGGAGGACCTCTCCTTCCTGGACAACAATGACAAATACTACACCATTCACGAGGTGTCTGCCCAGGAGTGTGGCTGCATATAGCCTAGGACACCGCCACCCGGTGGCTAGGAGGTCACAAGGCTGTTTGAGGAGGACAACCAGCTCCCAAAATGGCCGATACTTTGATACACTGTGGCTACCGCTTGGCCCTGAGAAAGACTAGAGGGGCCTCTAACTGTCTTCCAGTGTGAATTTTGGTCAAACTTTTTATGTGGGAGACTACATGTTGGGATATGTTCAATGTTTTTTACGCAATACTTTCCCAAGTGTCATGCAGACTTTTATGGCGAATAATTCTGAATTTCATTATTGTTAATACAACCAATTACCTGTTGATTTATTCCAAGCAGAAAAACAAACCGAAAAATCACCATTTTGATAACCCATATTCTTAACCCATTTTCTTAAGTTGAGCTATTCCTATACTCACAGAAAAGCTAAACTGAGCTTTCTGTCATTCAACTGTGTTAATCTACCTCACGTTCTTTCCAAATAGAACACTGCACCCAAATCAGTACAAAACTGTCAGCTTTTTCTGATGGCTTTGAATTCCAACCCCCCCCCCCCCCCCCCCCCATAAAAATCATAAAAAATGTAGGGTGTGGCAGGTTTTCTATCCATACTTGAGTGCAGAAATTCAGTCAAAATCACCCTTCAAAAAACAGCAACTGCATGGTTTTGCTTGAATGGGAATTTCATGTAAATT
>NC_050602.1:27645000-27677500 GCF_013368585.1 Megalops cyprinoides
GGATCATCTCCATGTAAACTGTTTTGCTTCGGGGAAAATAATAGTACACACCACAGCTCCGCCGTGCTCATCCTCTCCAGCACAACGCCAGGGGCAGGAAGAATGCTCACCTGCTACACACTGCACACAGCCTCTCCAGCACAACGCCAG
Organism: Megalops cyprinoides; assembly: GCF_013368585.1. Taxonomy (NCBI): domain Eukaryota; kingdom Metazoa; phylum Chordata; class Actinopteri; order Elopiformes; family Megalopidae; genus Megalops; species Megalops cyprinoides. Next base: position 27,645,151 of record NC_050602.1, read on the forward strand.
GGGCAGGAAGAATGCTCACCTGCTACACACTGCACACAGTGACAGACTGTAATCACAGTGCTGTGACGGATGCTGGCTGGCGCAGGAAACTCACGGCCGGAGGCCTGCTGGAGCAAGTCTGTCTGTGAGAAGGCCTTCTGGGATGACTGGGCGTGGCATGTCCCTCACAGAGTGTCCCGGGTAGTGCTCTACAAAAATAAAATCCAGGAAAAGGGTAAGGTTGGACAGACCAGGTGTTTATAAATCTGATCAAGCTGCGAGTACTTGGTGCTTCAGTATAAATACTGGGGTTAGTTTCGTATCAAGTACTGACTGTTCCTGCAAAACTTCTGTTTTATTTGAATCTCTAGTCAGACATATGTGGCAGAATAACTGCATGGTATAGGGAAACTCTGGCACTACAAAAAGCGGCAGACGGATTTGTCGGTTTTTTTTCTCTCTCTAAAGAGAAAGGAAAGATGGCCATGCCCTGCTGATTTCATGTCACTACAGAATTCTGTAGCTGACAGAGCTGCACTTCCTGTAGGTTCAAGTCAAAACAAAACAGGTCATGCAGTAAAGCTTTAAGAGGTACCATGCTGCTGAAATCACTGGCATAATTAGCCAGACACCTTATGTTATGAGCAGCTAGCAGTGAAGGCCAGCTGCTCATTAGCTGGGAGAGGGAGAGAAAGGGGGGGGGGGGGGGTAAAGAGAGAGAGGGAGAGAGACATGGCCTAACGCTCACTGAGAGAAACACTACCATCACTCAACAGCAGGACAGCGCTACAAAAATATTTCCACTTAGAGTACAACAAATTATAAAACAACTTAAACACTCTTATCTGGATCATTGGGATACAAACACTAAAACAGAAAACGCAGTGGAACATTATCGGGCCCTAAATAGACATTACACCCAGGTGATGCCTGGAAACTGTCAGAAAGACAAAGTAGAGGCAGACCCGAACGAATACCAACTCAGTGACAAAGCCAAAAAGAAAACATAAATGAAGCAGAGAAAACCCAGTGGAGGGTAAAGCAGCATTTACCTTCCTACAGCACCTGTGCGAAGCACCAGGGCTGTTGCCTATGCTTATTTTGATCTTGTTTGCATATCATTTGAATTGTTTTTTTTTCTACTTTAGCTTATTCCTATTCATGCACATTAATCTGTCCCTATTAGTGGGTGCTGGAGTGGGGCTGTCTCCCCAAAGGCAAGTGGCTAGTTCCTGTTCCTGCCTCCGTAAATTGTTACACCGCTATGACATTTGTGCAGATGAAATATCATCCCGGACTAAGCATACTAAACTGCGGTCATCCAGCTCCCTGTTCCAAGGGCAACATCGTCCCTCTCCCTCTGTATTGCCTCAATGCAAGGCAGTGCATGAGTGAAGAACTGTATCACGTCTTATATATATAGATATATATATCACGTATTATATATATATATATATTTGTGTGTGTGTGTGTGTGAGAGAGAGAGAGAGAGTGACTGTTCAGCAGTATGGATGCGTGTGTGAAAGTTTCACGTGTGAATGCGTACGTGTTTCACATGTGTTTGTGAAACAAAAGCCTGAAATATTTCCTAAACGGCCCCTCTTAGCCAAGTGTCAGCTTTGCACTGACACATACGATACAAAAGAACTCATGCCAAGTCCAGAGAGCATATGAGTCAAGATGCTTAAGCATTGTTTAAGTAATTAAGCATTATTAAGTAATTACGATTAGGCATGGTACAGCCGAGAGGCTAGTTTTTCCCTCCGGAAGAGTGAACTACAGACAGTGCGCGTTCCAAGGCTGCATTCAATCACAGGACATAGGAACTGGCCAGAAGAGGAGGTTATCAGCTTGGGGACCGGCAGAGTAAATATCCTACTGTATTAATGCATTAAGGTGCAGAAAGCAATGTGAGAATTCACGCTGCCAAGCTATATGTAATGTAAAGCGTTTCCAATGCGCAGGCACGACATGAAGCTATAAATGTGTATTGGATATGACCATAAGTCATTGTTCTAGAAATATAGTTAGCCTGCTAACAATGTAATTCTGTTTTGTTAGGTTTGTTCAACTCAGTGCTACACATCAAGCTACAGATCGCTTACCTCGCGCTCAGACAGGGAGTGACGTCGAAACTGCAGCAACATGACATTAATATCGTTCATCACGAGCCAGATGATTCAAAACCACATTCTACCGAAACCTGAAGTCTGCTGTTCATACGGGGTCCAAAAGATTTTAGTCAAGCAAAACGATCTAGTTTCATTTGTTTTTTCAAGCTAGAAATGCTACCGTCGTTTTGCAAACATTCAGCACACCATTTGGCACCAGATGAAGTTTAAAAGAGTGTAAAAAAACACACCGGGTTGTTTTGTAATGTGAGCCTAATCTCTCCTTCAAACAAACCTGCCGGAGGTTAAAGGTTCAAGCGTTTCGTGACGGAACGCACACCTGTTTCAGGTGTGCTTTCCACCGAAAGCCGCGCACAGCATTTCCACAGAAGTCACCCTGCTAGGATATTTTGGTTCACGTTGTTTACGGACTACATTTGATTTCGTTAAATGTTGCCAACCAACCCAGATTTATCGTCAATAATACATCTCACTGCTTGCAACTTCAGATATATTCGCATAAACGCATCAACTTCCACTTGCCAAGCAATATGCACGGTCGGCTTACTCTCAAACATACAGCCAAATGAAAAAACAGGTGCTACTGGTACAGGTACAGCACTTGTTGTTCAAATGTAGTATGTAGGAGAAAATGGCTGCACACATCAAGCAGTCAGACTTAAGCCTTCTAAACGCTCCTTGGCGTAGCCTACGTTTAGTATGCCCAAACGAAACGGTTTCCCTGGATTTAATCTCCAAAAGATAGACTTTTCCCTGACAAGTTGATGAGAGATGATTTCATGATCCTATAGCTCGTGCCTGGAGTTTTTCTCCACTTTTCTGTGTTCCAGCCCTCTGTTGATATAGCCTGGCGTGAAGCCAGTGACACAGCTATCCTGTTACACAACCCCAATAACGTTCAAATATTCATATAATCACCGCAAACGAAAGCATAAGCATAAAGATGACACCCATGATTACGTCCATTGAAACGATCACGTTACGGAATCAGTCGTATCCTTTAGCAATGAAGAAAAGGTTTTAATGTGCACAGAAGTGGCAAAATTAGACCTACACTCAGTTTAGGAAGTAGTGAAGATAATGCAAGCAAACATAGACAAGTGAGTTTTCTTGTGTATTATATTATGAATGTTAACAACATGAAATGACATGTAGGCCTAATGTGTATCTGTACAAGAAACATAAAAACCCAAGTCTGTACACACAGAAGCACTAAGGAGTGTTTTTGAACAATGATCAACCATAAAGGAAGAGGAATGAAATCATGCTGAAACATAACAGAACCAGAGGACTGATGAGGGTCAGAAAGGCCAGGAGCAGAACTTAGGGGCAGAATTTTACTGCCAGCCTCTCCACAAAATATTCATAAACAAAGGACACTTAGCCATCCAGTAACCTTTATCAGCTCAGCCTGTTATTCCCTGCTTTAAGTAAACACGGGAACCCCCACCTAATAAAGAGCAATCCACTGTGCATCAGACCTCGGCCAAACAGCAGAACTGATGGGAGATAAAGGCAAGAACACATTTAATCTTCCAACCGAAGCACGCAGTGGGTCCCTCCATTAACTGAGCTGCCTCCAGGGGAGACAGCCCCATTTCAAAATCACCAGCCAAGGCACAATTATTCCACCAATGGAAAAATTCCATACGTATGTGGGTGAGTGTGTGTGTATGCACTGTGTGTGTGTGTGTGTGTAAGGCTTTTTTGTGAGGGTGATGGCTGCCACACTGTGCCACAGCGGTGAGGAGACTTTTCCCTGAGCTTGCTCTGCTTCCATGGAGGGTGCCCATCCATGATGGCGCCAGCCACCCTTCCCTGCAATTTACACAACTACACATGTGACCGATTACCTCCATTTATTTTCCCTCATTCCTCTCACGCAGTTAATCCCCACACTTACATTTTCCAAACTGCCTTGTTCATTTCACCTACACTGCTGGGGCTGTGAGCGCCACACCTTAGCTGTGATCATGAGAGCACGAGAGATGCTGGAACACAGGTGTGTCCCTCAGTGCTACCCCTCAGGTGAGGGATGGTGAGACAGCTTCCTCCTCCATTAGACCAGCTCTGGTATGGTATATCCAGTTTGCCAAGGCCCAGAAACTGTTCACTGTGAAGTGAATGTTCTGGGGCACCACACTGCCCAGAAATATGGCTCATTCACACACATAAACCACAGGTATTGCTGAAATTACGGGTTTCAGCTTTCGAACAGCAATTACGGTAAAAAGCAGGGACAATGTGCCCTCGTTGCGAATGACTCTCACGAGCTGTAGCGCTGTGCGCGACGTTGCAGGAGTCTGGGGTGCGCGCCCTCAGTCCGCAAGAAATCCAATAGATGGCGCTGTTAAGGTCACAACAACCTCAATGGCAAGTTATCAATAATTATTTAGCATTCAGCAGGTTTATAAATGTACTGAAATCATATAGAAATTATTAAGCTGATAACAAACTTATTTCATATAAGGGTTTACCTGCCATCGTTCACCTGTAAATACCGTCTCTCATAGCCTTTCAGTTTGATTTTACTCCTGTTGAGTTAGTGACATCTAGTGCCGATTCTAGATATTACAACCTGTGAATAACCCATTCTGTGTCAGTAAGGGTGGTGCGCACCCCTCTCTCAGAGAGCAGGCTACGTCCCGTCGTTACGCTGCATTGTGTCATGATTTGTGTTCTCCAGCCTTCCACATTCTAAATCGTGTCACACCCTTACAAAACAACCTTACAGTTTGACACATTCGTTACAATCTGAAACTATTCACCATAGAAAGGAAACGTGCCGAAGTTACTGTAATTCCACATTACTTAGAAAAATGATGAGATGACTGTTTGAATGTAGAGATAGGAAAATACTTGTCAATTATCAGTTCTCGTTTCAGTTTTGCAAAGGTGCTGTGCTTATATTTCGACGGTAAATTTTATACAGCAAATAGCTTATGTCGTTGTAAAAAAAAAAGGTGCCAAGGTAATTGACGTGTGAGCGTTGAAAAACTACCTCTGTTGGTGTTGTCATAGCGACGAACTGAGTGGGTGCGACTCGGCCACTTTCACACAGAACGCTGCTGTAGATCGGTAAGACACTACAAAGATCCGATCCAAGTTACGTGTTTTAACAAAAAGATCTCTTTGAAAACAATGTTGTGAAATAACTGTTTGCATACAAGTCGGTGCAAAAGCAAATGATGACTTTGCGTGGTGTTGTTGTTAAATGATACATCTGAACCTGCGGCTTGCGGATTCGCAAAGCGCGTCACCTCAATGCTATGAAATGGATAGAGAGCGTTGATAGCTCGTTCTAGGTGAGACTAATTACAAATAAACTGCCAAGTTAATACTGGGCCAATATTCCTACTTTTTAGAGTAGTTCGAACATAATTCACCCTAGTGGTACAGTAGCGACCTGTAGCAACGGCGTGGTTGCTAGACGAAGCAACGCAAACCTGAACTTCTTCCTGTTTCACTGCGACTGCTTGTTTGGCCTGAAACAAATTTACAGCTAAGGTTTAATTCAAAATTCTAAACAGTTTAAAGTGCAATTTCCTCTCGATTTGAACAGGTTGCCTCTGAGTTCCTGGTGTTAGTGCAGCTGTGACGCAGAGATGGCGCAGTGTACGGACCCGATCGAGCGGCTGCGGCTGCAGTGCCTGGCCCGGGGGGCGGCCGGAATAAAGGGCCTCGGACGGCAAGTTCCCCACAGCCACGGCTCAATGTGTACTTTTACAAAATAGTGGATAAGTCATTTTTTGGAAACAAATGTAAAGGCTTTAAGATGATGACCAATATTTCAGTTTGTAAAAAGATTGTGATAATATCAATACCGTGGGACAGACGTAGGCTAATAATTGAAAGGAAAAAAACGGAAAATAAGATAAAAAGATAAAAGAAAAGCAAAACTCAGAGTCAAAAACTGTGTATAGAAGTGTTGCTTTGAACTGTAGTGCTCTGATGCTACAGTCTCTGGGTCAGGATTGGGCCTTTGAGAATAATTCACCATGCAGTGTAGGAAAGCCTGCGCAAGAGTTAAACCCAATGGCCAAAGCAACTGCAACACACAGCTTAAAAACGCATTGGTGATTTCAACAATCTGACACACATAATAGAAGTTTAATTCATTTCCATCAGTGAGCACCTTGCGTCGCTGGATAGGTTTATGGTTTTGGCAAATTATCCTCATAGATTCTATCTACAGGAAACATTGGTGATGAAAATGGCATGGTGGCTAAGTGAGGTGTCAGAGGAGCATTTCTGTTCTGGAACCCTGCGGCGGAACCCCGCGGCTCAGCGTTCCGTCTCTCTTTCTCACAGGGCTTTCCGGATAATGGACGATGATGGCAGCAGATCCCTGGATCTGATGGAGTTCATGAAGGGGATGGGGGATTACGGCATCCGGGTGGACAGAGACGAGGCCCTGCAGGTATTCAGCCGGCTGGATAAAGACGGGGGCGGCTCCATCGACTTCAGCGAGTTCCTGGAAGCTTTGCGGGTGAGGCTGTGCAAAGTCTGCTGCATTCATATGGAAAGCTTTTAAAGTCACTGCTGTGATGATGCCAGTTTATTTAACTTTCAGAACTCCAGAACATGCTGTGAACTGAATATTTCAGGTTGTGTTACACGATTCCTGTAACATATCTGAGGTCATAAAGAGGACTGAGAATTAAAAGTTTCAGACTGAAAATGACAATAATATTCTGTAATTCTTTCTAACTGGACAGAGAAATTACCTTCCCACCCCTGAGGAACAGCAGGCCAGGGGATGTGATTAAGTGATCTGGGGAATAGGGACAAAGAGTAAAACTTAATTACAGACAGAAATCCCCGTAAGAGCAGGATTTCACTCCCACTCTGGCACTCCCCCCAGCCTCCCATGTCTGCTGCCCGGAGAGAGGTGATCGCCGAGGCGTTTCGGAAGCTGGACCGGAGTGGGGACGGGGTGGTGACAGTGCAGGACCTGGAGGGCGTGTATAACGGGAGGGAGCACCCCAAATTCCGCAGCGGAGAGTGGACGGAGGAGCAGGTGTTCAGGACGTTCCTCAACAGCTTCGACTCCCCATACGAGAAGGATGGAAAGGTACCAAAGAGACGGAGAGTAGGATTTCAGGTGGAGAGGTTAATGTCTCTGAATATGTAATGAGTGGCTGATAGGCTGTGAGCTGTGGCGCCTGGCTGCCTCTCTCTCTGCAGGTGAAAATACTGAGGCTGAGACAAAATCTAACTGCAGTGCACTCTGTCCTGAACTTTGAATAAGGGTTTTTTTTTGACTGATTTGAATCAGTGTTTATTTTTCTTTCTTTCTTAATATAACTCTGCAGAGTTCCCTCTCACTAACAGGGCGCAATGAAACACGTCTGGAGGTGGATTCAGACCCCGTTTCCCTGGGCTGTTTGCTGTTAGTCACTGTGTGTGTCCGCCTCTTGCAGGTGACCCTGGAGGAGTTCCTAAACTACTACAGTGGTGTGAGTGCCTCCATTGACAGAGACGACCACTTTGTGACCATGATGAAAAACGCCTGGAAGCTGTAGGCTGCGGCTTCGGTGGGTAAAATCACCGCCTGGCAGTGACAGACACACAGGGCCGATTCATGATCTCAGAAGCTTTTAGATGAAGCTAAGACCGAGGCTTCCTGCACCACTGTCCTCCCCATATCTGCAGACCCGATCACTCTGCACCACTGTCCTCCCCATATCTGCAGACCCGATCACTCTGCACCACTGTCCTCCCCATATCTGCAGACCCGATCACTCTGCTACCAGCTCTGCACACACCTCTCTCTGTGATACTGAAGCTCTCTGTAACCGTCTCTGAGTCTGTGCTCCAAAGCTCACTCTCACCTGTGTGTACTTTCAGGTGTGCAGGAGGCAGCACCTCTACAGATCACACCTGCAGGACTTTCTGCTGTGCACCACAGACAACTTAAGACTGTCACTCTTACAATGATGTTTAATAATAAAACCATCACTAATAAACCGACTCATGTTGTTGGAGGAGAGTAACTGCTCTGCCACTGAATGGCTACTCTGCACTTGTTTGGTTACATTTTCTTTAAAAAAATCCTTGTGAGTTAAAGTACAAATATTAATTTTGGTAAGTGCTGATGAACCATGTCCCTCCCTTCTGAGGACACCACGTTTATTTGCAAGCTCCATGAGCTGAGCCACTTCACTGAGAATCTCCTTACTAAACATAGTCATCTTGTAGAAACTGGTAATGTTACAGAATCTTGATTTAGGGACCACATAACCTCCAGAAGAGGTAGTGTGGTCAAGTGGGGTAATAAGCTGGGCCTGAGACACTACTACACACTGAACAAGGTTATTTAAAAAGTGTCCCAGGGGCTGTCCTGCTGTATAAATGGAGATAAAACATGAACTTGCTCTACAATTCCAAAAACACCTCAAGCTTTCTTGGTGCCATAAGTCTACTTTATCAAGGGACTGTTGAGGGATTTCACCCTTATTTAAGAGCTTCCTTCATCGTTTTTCTTTCCCAGTTAAAAGTAACATTTTAATGCTCAAGATCTGCTGGTGGTCACTGCCATCATTCTGCACTTAAGCACAGAGATCCCACAGCCAAAACAAACAGCTCCCTGTTAAAGCAGCTTCCAACACTTATCTGCTTCTTGGTCAAATTCAATTACTGACTGGCCAGTCTGTGTGGGCATATCGCCACCCAGTGTACACACCTGAGAAAGGCAGCACTGGTAAGCACAGTATTATGGGTGATGCCGTAAAAAATTACAGGTGTTTGATGTAAACAAAATGTTTAGAAGAACTTTAAAGTGATCAAATTACACTTTGCAATTTAAAATACACAGGCATATTTTACAGCCCAAACCGGTTTCATAGTTAGAGAATCACCCATCCTGGTGTGAATGATTGGAGGAGGCCCTCCTAGTGCCATACTGGCAGCATTTGCTCAAGCGTGCAGGTGAACAGACTGATCTGCTGGTGCTGCTCTCCCCTCTCTCCTCTGGCCTCTCTCCAAGTGGTCCCCTCCTCTGCCTCTCTCCGAGTGGTCCCCTCTCTCCTCTGGCCTCTCTCGGAGTGGTCCCCTCCTCTGGCCTCTCTCCGAGTGGTCCCCTCTCTCCTCTGGCCTCTCTCTGAGTGGTCCCCTCCTCTGCGTCTCTCCGAGTGGTCCCCTCTCTCCTCTGGCCTCTCTCCGAGTGGTCCCCTCATCCAGGCTCTGAGAACAAACTGAGCCCCAGACAGCAGATTCTGCTCTTCAAACCATCCTGAAGCAGTCAGCCATTTAGGCCCAATTTTAAATAAGGTGGAGACAATACGACTGACCACTCAGCAACGACAACCAAGTCCCGCTTTGTCAAAAGTATCCTTTTTACTTGGGTTTCAGGTATTTTCAAGGAGAAGCTGAGGAACATGGTGGTCTGGGTAAATGAGATGTTCAGAACAAATTTACATGGTGCTCAACGGTACAATTTTTTAAGTAAAATTAATTACTTGAAGGAAAAAAATTAAAACAAAACTTCACTCCAATGTGTGCGATCATTAACAAAATGAAATGACAGGAAAAGTTAATACAATATTATTGATAAAAAAATAAGTTTCAATGCAATACACAGCCCCAAAAGGTACTGGAAGGAAAACCAGGGTTCACAGAATGTCTAGAGTCTCTAGAGTTCACTTCTGAAAATAAAAAAAAAAACAAACCTAACTATAATTTCAGTTGTCGGATACAAATATGAGTCCTTCCCCTCGGATATGAAGGTACAGGTGAAGATTTAGAGCTTTTTAATCTTTGTCTGTGAACAGACCCTCTACTGAACAGCCTGTGTGTTGGTTTAGTTCTTTATTCATTTATAAGTTCATTGGAAAAAGACAGACAGGAATAGGGCTGCTTTCTGAGAGCGCTGGGACTGCTGCAGCTGTAACAGGCAGTGTATCAGTATGTGTGCCATCTTACAAAAAACAATATCCCAAACAAACCTAAATGCAGGTGCTATTCAATGAGAGAGAAAGCAGCACAGTGAAAAAGGTGGGTGTGGACCAGGGCATGGGGCAAAGAGTATAAACTATTGACCAGGTTGACTACATACTTTCTAAACACAACAAGAGAGGGAGAGGAGACAGAAGGAGAGAGGAGACGGAGAGGGAGGAGACAGAGAGAGGGAGAGTAGAGAGCGTGCTTTTCCGGAAGTGACTGTCCCCAGAGGACTGGCAGTCTGAAGGAACGAGTAAAAAGGTCCCGTGTTTTTTTTTTTTTTTTTTTTAAACTGTCTTAAAATGTGCCACACCTTAAATGGGAGGGGATGGAGACCCCTTCCTACTCATCAATATGATGAGCATTCGAGTCCCAGACCAAGCTGAAAAAAAAAGATTTGTAGTTTTGCAGTCAAGAAAAAAAGTCAAAAAAGAAAAAAATGCTCCAGGTTGACTGACTGCAGAGGAAAGCTGCAACAGAGCTGACTGACACCTTCACAGGGTCCTTCCTGGAGCAGGACACCGTTCCCAATTCCTATTTATCCAATGCCAGGCTGGTCTGGGGTGTCCACGGAGATGCCTGCACACAAAGAACAGCAGTATCCCGGCGGCAGGCGCCTGAAGGTAGGGGCCGCTATGTGCTCCCAGCGTGTTGGGGATCTCCACTCTCCGACAGACCTGGTGAAAGAAATCACATAACATTACTTTACTTAACTGGCATTTAGACGCTCTTATCCAGAGTAACTTACATCAATTACAGGTTTTTACAATATTATCCATTTATACAGCTGGATATTTACTGAGGCAACTGTGGGTTAAGTATCTTGCCGAAGGGTACAGCAGCAGTGCCCCAGGTGGGAATCAAACCATCAACCTTTCAGCGAAGAGTCCTGCTCCATAACCGCTATGCTACACTGCCTTCCCTGGACAAAATTACCCATCAAAACACCAAATTAAGAATCTACAGGAGTGGCTGAGCCACCCACAACAGTGACTGCTGACTACACCGCTGAGGCTAAGCTCCAGGAAGGCTGGAGGTCCTGAACGCTCTGCACTTTCTGTGTGGCAGTCAGGCACACAGACAGACCTTCCATCAGGAAGACAGAAGAACCTCTGCTGCACCCTCCCTGCTGGCCCTGACCCTGAGCACTGTTTCAGACAGCCGGGGCTGGAGACTGACACATGGAGAGTGCTGAGCACTGAGCGCGCGGACTGGAGACTGACACAGGGAGAGTGCTGAGCACGCGGGCCGGAGACTGACACACGGAGAGTGCTGAACACTGAGCGCGCGGGCCGGAGACTGACACAGGGAGAGTGCTGAACACTGAGCGCTCGGGCCGGAGACTGACACAGGGAGAGTGCTGAGCACGCGGGCCGGAGACTGACACAGGGAGAGTGCTGAACTCTGAGCACGCGGGTGGGAGAGCTGCAGTTACCGCTGGCGGGGCCGGAGCCCGACGTGGGGGCGATGACGTTGTCCTCGTCGCTGTCCTCCTCGTTGGACTGGGGCACCTCAGCCTGCGGGGGCGTGGCCTTGGTCTCCGCCTCCTGCTCGGCGCGGCTGCGCAGGGCCAGGATACGGTGGTGCAGCGCGGCAGACAGCTGGCCCGTGTCTTTCGAGCTCGCCTGCAGGGGGCGACACACCAGGAACGGTGAGCAAACGCTGCTGGCCTGGGCTACGCTGTGCAAACGCCCGCACACATCTGCCCATCTGTTTGTCTGACTGGGTCATCATGCCTTTTCTTGGCAGTTATTCTGCTGCAAGTCCTGTTTGATGGAAACGTGTTCCTGAGAGCCTAAAATTATTCCAGGCCAAAAACAGTTCACACAGTTAAACCTAACTGATGTGCAGTGCTCAGAGTACCATGTCATTAATCAGACACCATAGGACACCAGTAGGAATAAGAGGCAGTATGCAGGGCAGGCTGGGAAACGCGGTCCTACACGGCAGCGTACCGATATGAGGAAGACCTTGACGCCCTGGTCCTCGGTGTCCATGGCGGTGATGCGGATGCTCTTCTCGCTGGCCTTGTCGATCTGCATCTGGGCCCACAGCTTGGTGTTGAGGATCAACCTCAGGCTGCCCTGCGTCCGCATCACTGTGGGCCCGAGACACATCACAGCGTTACACTCTCACTGTGTTACACCCTCACAGCGTTACACTCTCACAGCGTTACACTCTCACTGTGTTACACCCTCACAGCGTTACACTCTCACAGCGTTACACTCTCACTGTGTTACACCCCCACAGCGTTACACTCTCACTGTGTTACACCCTCACTGTGTTACACCCTCACTGTGTTACACCCTCACAGCGTTACACCCCCACTGTGTCACACCCTCACAGCGTTACACTCTCACTGTGTTACACCCTCACAGCGTTACACTCTCACTGTGTTACACCCTCACTGTGTTACACCCCCACAGCGTTACACTCTCACTGTGTTACACCCCCACAGCGTTACACTCTCACTGTGTTACACCCTCACTGTGTTACACTCTCACTGTGTTACACCCTCACTGTATCACACACTAACAGCATTACACTCCCATAGCTCCCATGCTGATGCTAAACTCCAGGAAGGCTGGAGGACTGAGGCTCTGAATTGTCTGCACTTTCTGTATGGCAGTCAGGAACACAGTCAGACCTTCCAACACTTACAGCGTTACACACTAACAGCATTACACTCCCATAGCTTTACACCCTCACTGTGTTACACCCTCACTGTGTTACATGCTTGGCCACATCTTACATGGCCAAGAAAGCATTCCACTTTTTTTCTATGAGTCTACGGTGCCCCCAGCTGGTGACTGGATCCCGGGACCTTGGCCCCATCGTGACAGGAGCAGCAGGGTGACAGAATGCCACGCAGTGAAATCTGCCCCCTGCACCCCGCCCGCCTCGCCCGCCCGTACCGCCCGCCCGCCCGCCCGTACCGCTCGGAGCGCACGCTCACCCAGTCTGGACTGCAGCGTGCCGTCGTCCGTGGACGCCATGTCGTTCAGCCTCAGCAGCCCCCGGCCCCTCTCCACCCACGACTGCGACGTCTTATCAAACACAAACAGTTTGCACTGGATCTGAGGGGACACAACACGTGCACGTTTCACCAGTGAGCAAGAGAAAAAACAGAACAAAAAACGCACAAAGTGGGCATCAGGCACAACAGAAGACGAACAGCCTGAAGGTCATTCTCAGCCGAGCTGTGAGAAGCCATCTGCAGGGGGAGACAGAGAGCTGCTTTCCTACCTGCAGGACGTTGCTCTCCGACTCCTCTCCGGTGACGACCTCCACCTTCTCTAACAAGCACTTCTTGGCCGTGGCTTTGGTGTAGGCTGCTGCCGACTCCTCCAGGGACTCCATCACGCTGTTGGCTGTGAGGAGACGCACCAATGCAGTGAGAAACACAGGGTCAGAGACACAGAGTCAGAAACAGTCATCAACAGAGTCAGAGATTCTGTACTCCAGACTAAAGTATTTTCAGCTCTTGCATCAGCTGTTCACAAATGCACCCAAAACTGACTTTTCCCCTCACGTGACTCAGGGGCAGGATGAGAGGATGTCTTTGCCATCCGTAGCCCTGCTCTGATTAATGCTTCTACATGATGCATTAAAATCCCTCTGACGGTGGCGGCGGGACCCTACCCTTCTCGGGAGTGGCCTCCTGTGAGGAGGGCTGTGACGTGGTCACTGCCGGGGTCTCCCCCACCTCATCTGCTGACGAGTCGCACGATTTTGGGGGACTCTGGAAGCAAGAGACAAAACAAGGCAGCTCATTTCTGCTGCATCTCTGCAGCAGCAACCTGCAGCCGCATCCGCACGCTACAGACCCCCACTCACCAGTACTCGCTCCGACATATTCTGCCCAAACACGAACTTCGCCCCCGAGTCACAGCTGTTTGCGGCGTTCTGCAAGCTGAGAGACAACAGAAGGGGCTCTAAAGGAATGTTTTTTTTATTCTCCTTTAAAAGAAAGCTGTATCTTTGCCAAAGAGAAGAGAGGCTGTAAAAAGAGTCCAGAAAAGCTCTCTCCTCAGATACAGTACCTGGGGGCGCTGATGTACTGTAGAAAATAATTCGTTCCTCCTGACTGCGATTCTGAGACCTGACAGCCATCTTTACACTCTGAGGGCGCAGTGCTGTCGTCCACCTGGAGAGAGAACAGTGTGTGGTCAGGCCTGCGGCTCCAACAGCCCTGACCACAAAAACCATCTTCCATTAAGCTCTGTGGGACTTTTTAAGAATAAAGGTAGGACATTTTAAGGTTATTTTTGTGAAAAGTGCACTACTTTGAAGATGCAATAGCTGGGGGACAAACTTTGGAGAAAATTACTTTGATAAATGTTGTGAGTGGATGGTCACAAATGCAGAGCATTGGGCGATCTTTGGTGGCATTGGACGAAATTAATCTGCAACCCAGCAAGCTGGATAAACTCTTGTCGACACACTGAAACTGTTAGACATGACAGTATATCACATCATGCAACAGAGTTCATGTGAAAGATGTCATTTGCTTAGTGTGAAAGAAAAACCTAAGAGTTAATATCTTCCGTGACAGTGACACACCTTAATCACTTTGAACGACTCAATGATGGAAATAATTTTCAAGCATTTTCAAGGACATGGAAACCAAATTTAAAATGGATTGATGCTTTGCAGAAAATAAAACCGGGAAGCCGGATACACTTCCCACAGTGCAAACCTGACATACAGAAATATTTTAGTGTGATGAGAACGTAACTTGGTCTCCATGTCCCGGGATACGTGCCAAACACAGCTGAACGTTTCTGTAACTTAGCCACCATTACCGGAGATACATGCTAAACAGCGCTAAATGTTTCTGTAACTTGGCCTGTTTCCCATCACCTTAGCTCTTTCTTTGATGTTCTGCCCGAACACAAACGAGCTGCCAACAGCCGAGTCCCTGGAGTCCAGAATCCCCCTCCCCTCTCTGCTCGCCTCCTCTCCCTGCTGCCCGCTCTACACACAGAGATACACACACACAAACACACAGATACACACACACGCACGCACACAGACACACACACAGTCACACAGACACAGACACACAGATACACACACACGCACACACAGACACACACACACACACACAGATACACACACAAACACAGATACACACACACGCACGCACACAGACACACACGCACACAGATACACACAAACGCACGCACACAGACACACACAAACACACAGATACACACACACGCACACACAGACGCACACACACACACACAGATACACACACAAACACACACACACGCGTGCGCGCACACGCACACACACGCACACAGACGCACACACACGCACACGCACACGTACACACACAGACAGACACAAAAATAGCTTTCTAAATGTAGAAATGTTTATATCATTTCAAAGTACTAAGAAGCATGCTGGCAGGCTAGTTTATCTGTAAATGCCTCCAAGTGGCTAAGTGGCTTCTAAGCAGGGGCAGCTAGCCAGCCAGGTATTAGCTTCCTCTCCAGGTGGCTACTCAGCCATTAGCCGAGAGCGCAGACATCGAGCCAGCTACACTGCACACAACTAGCCAGCCTGACAGAGTATACTGACTGATTACATGATACGAAAATGCACACAGCAACGGTGGATATTCATTACTGCCCTCTGGGCAATCCACAGGTTTGGAAAGTTTCAGCCAAAATTGCTCATGTTGGAAAGGATGAGAAAAGCTAAATTATTGAGCTGGACTCTGTATTTGGTCGATTCTGGCAAACTGCGGTGCAGAACGTAAGAATAAACAGTGCTAAACTCTTTGCCTATAGTAGCGCGGTCTGGTATGAAAACTCGTACAAAATGCAGATGAATTTGTGTTCTTTAACTGCAGAAGCCACAAACAAGCACAGTCAAAATAAGACTCTTCTGTTATTATTGTTCTGTTTTTCTGTGTACTGGAATCACTGGATACTACTGATATCACATTAAAATCACAGCTTACTGTCACCTGTGTATGCGGCACAGTAAAGGGGCCATCAGGGTATACTGTACTTTTAGACCCGGCCATTATTGGTTAAAATCTATTTGTATATGTTTATGTGTATAAATAGACCGTTTAGGATAAAGGCATGCAAACCGTGCCACGCTTGTCCTAACGCTGTTCACTCTCGGCACTCACCGCAGACGCGGCTGTCTCCACGGCCACGGGCTCTGAATTCTCCCGGTTGTTCTGGGGGACCGGCTGCTCCTCTAAGATGTCCGAGGCCTTGCTCACTCCGTTGGTCCCACTGCTGGAGTCTGGAATCGTCATGACAACAGTGCATATTTACACAAACGAAGGGAAGCTCTGGCACTTTCATAATGAATACCGTACATTTTAATGTGCAAATATCAGGACGTTAACAGGGCATTTACTGGGCGGGGTTTACTCACTGGGCTGAGCGGGGGCCTTGGGCGGGGGGGGCTGGAGCATGGCGGGGCGGAGCACGCTGCGCTGCTGCTCCTTGGGCTTCTGGCTGGGGACCCCTGGAACACAGCCTGCTAATGGATTGGATCTGAAACAGGGGCGACCCCCTCGCCCCGCCCACCCCCACAGGCCCCGTCCTGACATCATCACTATCCAGCGAAAGACAGACCTCTCACTCTCTCCCCTCAGAGAGCATGCCGAGGAACCCCACTCATGTCATTCACTCTCCCATGTCAAACTGTGTATAACTGGATCAGTGGTTCCAAACAACTACTGATGAAAAAAGCAGGGCTTAGTTTCAATATTTGTTCTTTGAGTATCTACATCCCTGCACTTCCTAGTGTTACAAGTAGATGCCTTCCACAAGCTAGATTTCACGGTCAGAAACCTAAACGTAGTTAGCTAGCCAGCTACCTGCTCCTGCTGTGGGATGCCCCACAAACGCCCTGAAACAGAGGAGAGGAACAGAGACACTCACCTGCACTGGGCGCCTGACCGTGGATCAGGGTAGGAGGCTTCAGGCGAAAGCCAACAATCTTCTCCTCTGTAAAGACAGGAGGGCAGAGAGTGACTTTCACTTATTTTCTCTGTATCTGGGGCACATACAGAAAAGAGCAACACACAGAAGAGGATCTGGGGGCACCACAGACACTTCCAGCAAGCAGAAGTGATTCAACATTAGAGAACCTTTCCGAACATTACACAATGCTGCTTCATAACAGTTCCCTAGTATGGCCAAATACATGTTCCAGGGCAGTACACATCCGAAGGCACACAAACACCCCAGCCTTACAGATCAGAGTAACAGTGCAGCAGCCTCACCAGGTTCTGAGTCCGAGTTTCCGGTCGGAGACTGACAGAAACTGGAAGGCATGAAAACATTGTTCTTGGAAACTGGAGGAAGAGGAAAGCATGACACACAGTCAGTTTAAGCCATAAATGCATTCATGCACTACCCTAGGAAAAGCCACTCTGTCGCTGGACACACCAAACCAGCCATTTTCCCTGGATAGAATTACAGCTCTTTCCCTCCAAGTCTAACAAGTTCAATTACAACAGCTCACAAGTAATTTCAGGTTAAGCACTTGGTTAAGGCAAATTTCTATATTTCATCTGCGTAATGGAGAAATTTACAATGAAGCAAGCAAAACAAAATGATTCTTTTAATATGCATGCAAATGTACTCTCTGGTCTGTGTGAGCAGCCGACCAACAGCCTGTTGGAAATTAGTTCAGAAATCCACAGAACTGACTGAAGCCCTGTGGGGATTTTACAGTAGAGCTGCTGACAGAGTGATAACAGCACCTTTTCACAGTCTCTCAGTGTGATTCAGCCCTGTGGTGCACCAGCTTCCCATGGTTACAGGATATTTCAAAACACTTTCAGACACAAATCAAAATAAGTTTTGAAGTAAATGTAAAATGTATTGCTTTAAAAACGTATTTATATTCACTCCCATACTGATTGTGTCCGTGTTGTATTGCACTGTAGCTGTACTGATTGCAATGAGAGGAGCTGGATTTCAGCTGTAGGGTCTAAGCTCCTGCGGGGTAAGCGTGTTCTCTCCTCCATTTCCCAATCAGTCAGTTCGAAATGATCGTGATAAAAGTAGAACAAAGCGGACAGCTGTGCACGTGCTCTATACTCCGATACTCCACTGCAGCACGCTGTGGTTCTGCACAGTGCGAATGCAGCACGCTGTGGCTCAGCACGCTGTGGCTCTGCACGCTGTGGCTCAGCACGCTGTGGCTCTGCACAGTGCGAATGCAGCACGCTGTGGCTCTGCACAGTGCGAATGCAGCACGCTGTGGCTCAGCACGCTGTGGCTCTGCACAGTGCGAATGCAGCACGCTGTGGCTCAGCACGCTGTGGCTCTGCACAGTGCGAATGCAGCACGCTGTGGCTCTGCACAGTGCGAATGCAGCACGCTGTGGCTCAGCACGCTGTGGCTCTGCACAGTGCGAATGCAGCACGCTGTGGCTCAGCACAGTGCGAATGCAGCACGCTGTGGCTCAGCACGCTGTGGCTCTGCACAGTGCGAATGCAGCACGCTGTGGCTCAGCACGCTGTGGCTCTGCAGTGCGAATGCAGCACGCTGTGGCTCAGCACGCTGTGGCTCTGCACGCTGTGGCTCAGCACGCTGTGGCTCTGCACGCTGTGGCTCAGCACGCTGTGGCTCTGCACAGTGCGAATGCAGCACGCTGTGGCTCAGCACGCTGTGGCTCAGCACAGTGCGAATGCAGCACGCTGTGGCTCAGCACGCTGTGGCTCTGCACAGTGCGAATGCAGCACGCTGTGGCTCAGCACGCTGTGGCTCTGCACAGTGCGAATGCAGCACGCTGTGGCTCTGCACGCTGTGGCTCAGCACGCTGTGGCTCTGCACGCTGTGGCTCTGCACGCTGTGGCTCTGCACAGTGCGAATGCAGCACACTGTGGCTCAGCACAGTGCGAATGCAGCACGCTGTGGCTCTGCACAGTGCGAATGCAGCACGCTGTGGCTCAGCACGCTGTGGCTCAGCACAGTGCGAATGCAGCACGCTGTGGCTCAGCACGCTGTGGCTCAGCACGCTGTGGCTCTGCACAGTGCGAATGCAGCACGCTGTGGCTCAGCACGCTGTGGCTCTGCACAGTGCGAATGCAGCACGCTGTGGCTCTGCACAGTGCGAATGCAGCACGCTGTGGCTCAGCACGCTGTGGCTCTGCACAGTGCGAATGCAGCACGCTGTGGCTCAGCACGCTGTGGCTCAGCACGCTGTGGCTCTGCACAGTGCGAATGCAGCACGCTGTGGCTCAGCACGCTGTGGCTCTGCACAGTGCGAATGCAGCACGCTGTGGCTCTGCATCTTATCAGCAAGCACATATAATCCAGGCAGGGTGACCGGCTCGGCCTACACCAGCACTCCCTGAGATCCACACCTCAAACCTACTAAACAGACCACATTCAGCTATGTAATAACACTCAATAACGTTCAAATAAACCCATCTGTGTGCATGACAGGCAAGGATGTGGATCTACAGGCACAGTACTGCCTCATTCTCCCCGCATCCCAGCGGTGAGTGCGCAGGCTGGACCAGGCAGGGGGATGCAGCTCTTACCAGAGTGTGAGGGCGGGAACTGCGTTAGGGACGACGTCCTCTCCCGCTTCACAGGGGGACAGTAGCACAGGTCTTCCTTGTCTGAATCTGAAAGGGTCAGGGAGGCATTTTTGGTGAGTGGATCAGAGGACATGAAAAGTGGACACAACCTCTAACAGCTGAGTCTAAACAGATGCCCTGCAGGCCAATGGGAGGCCTGGGTGCTCACCTTCTCCATCCTCAGCGCTCGAGCCATCAGCTGACCTCTGTCACACACAGAACGGAGCAAAACGACATGTTAGGAGACTATCAGCACGTCAGATTCACAGAGCCTAACCGCAGAGGAAAATAAGCTGCAGGCCTTACCTTTGGAGCCTTCTCTTTCTGAAAGACAAACACCGGCGGGGCTATGGCTGCCTTCTCTGGAAAACACAGGGGAAACATGGCCCATCAGAGGAGGCTTCCTGAGACACAGCCTGAGAGGAGAGCCACACCCCCCAGCTTCTGATCTTTCCCTTACATCTCAGCTTTCTATAACAGGGTGACCATACGTCCTCTTTTTCCCGGACATGTCCTGTTTTTGGGACGCATGTTTTAGGTCCCACAAAAAGCTTTTTCCACACACCCTTTCTTATGGACACTAACCTTCACTCTAACAGCAATAACACATCCTTTTCAACCAACAAATTTAAGAGAGCATGTCCCCCCCCCCCCCATAACAAATTTATGTTATTATTATTTTTTTTTTAAATGTGCGTGCATGCACACACACACACGCACACGCTTTAACCCTTGCTTAAACCGATTACTCAATGTTAGGGAAAAATCAACTGAACAGGGGCCTGAGGCAACATTTCCAACAGGGTTAATGTATGGCAACAGATCCAGTCAGCACAGAGGGGTGTGACACAAGCGAACCAGGCCAGGGTCTGGTTCCAGTGCAAACAGGCCTCTCTGAGAGTAAACACTGCCCCCAAACGCCTACAGCAAGAGCGCATTAATCACGCCTCAGGCTATAACTGGAATCAGGTCATAAGACCGCACTCATTCATCACACAGACCTCGGCCACTCAACCTGACGACAGCTTTTAAATGGTGATGTCAGCCTCCAAAATAAACAGGCGCGCTATATTTCGCACCCTTGCGTATTTCTACTGGATTGCTTATTCAGTTCACTACAGTGCTTGCACAACCCACCCCTCTCTGTCCATTTCTGCTACCTCTGATAGTAAACAGCCTGTGGACCGCTCGACAGGGTAGTTACATCACAACAACACAGATACACGTTTCATTATTTCAGAGCTCCGCAGCATTACCCTGCAGCTGGTAAGAGCAGGAGCAGCTTCCATGATACAGTTTTACCAGTTTAGCGATACCGAGTTCTGCTTGGCTAAATCAGACAAGTCGCCATCTTGACTCAGGGCCCCTGGTGTTGCTCTGGGAGAGAGTAAAAGGCAGTGTATCTGAAGGGATCTGACATGTATAAACCCCCCTGTAACAGCACCGTGTTTGGATTGTGCTTTTTCATTCCCAATAAACATAATAATTACTGTCACTGCAAGAGGACGACCAAGCCAGGATATGATCTTATTAAATCCTGCCTCCCCAAAGGATTGAGCCAGACTAGAATATCATAAACTAACTTCATTACAAATAAGTGTGTAGAAGCACAGTGCTACAGCCAAAACAACTGAGCTTAAACAGTTAAAAGGCAAAATAAACAGCACTGGTAGCTTTCTAACATGGTAAAATACTAATAAAACCCACAACAAACCTGTATGTCATGATTCTACTTCATTAATGAAACTGTCACTTAAGTCAAACAAAATTAAGTAACTTGGATGACTAGCTACTAAGCTAGCAAGCTAGCTAGCTACTTCTCAGGTACAAGCTATCAGTTTTTCAATTACTTCTGCTCTGTACGTTCTCCTATAGCTGACAGAACAGAGGAAGTAGTGCCCAGCAAGGAAAACATACCAGTCAAGGTAGCTGACAGAACGTGATAAATTTGTTAAGAAAAGCATTTCACTGTAAAGTAAAATTGTTCACTGAGCCTTTTTAGAGAACAACCCGTGGATCTCACCCCAAACCCCAGCCTTCTCCCTGACCCAAATCCAGACCCGACAGACTGCAGACAGACACAATTCAATTAAGCAATCGAACCACACGGCTGCTAGCCGCACTTCACACATCTGCGGTTTTTAATCACAATCACTGTGCCGCACACAGCACTCATGCTGCTTATGAGGATTCAGCTCATTAGAGGGGGGAGGGGCTGCGCCGTCCCGGAGCAGGACGGACCGGACAGGGTCCTGTCCCGCAGGCAGAGTGAGGCGTGCCCTCAGGC
Organism: Megalops cyprinoides; assembly: GCF_013368585.1. Classification (NCBI taxonomy): domain Eukaryota; kingdom Metazoa; phylum Chordata; class Actinopteri; order Elopiformes; family Megalopidae; genus Megalops; species Megalops cyprinoides. The sequence continues at coordinate 27,667,064 of NC_050602.1, forward strand.
CTCTCTGGGCACCAGGACGCTCAGGGCTTTGAACAGAAACATTTTCCTTTAGTAATGACCACAGTACACCAATGACAATTTACTGGCCAATGGCTGGAAACTGATGGAAACGACTTCATTTAAATGCCATTTGTGCTTTTTCCCTCTTTACACAGCCTTCAGCACTGAGGAGAGATGCATGCAGCACTCGGATACACTAACACAGTCAGATACGCAATCTCTGCTATATTCTGCAGAGTAAGTCACACAGCGTACTACCACACAGTGGGCTCTCACTGGAGGCTCATTTCCTGTTCATCCAAACGACTCTCCAGTGCCTGAGAGTGGTGACACCAGCAACCCCTGCCAACATACCTACCTCTATTCCTGCCCGAGCTTAAGCTGCTGTCATTATTGCCTGATGACGTGGCTGAGATCGAACCCGGGCCGTAACGCTCAGCTTGCGCTAAAAGTGAGTGCTTTAACCCCTGAGCTACTCAGAAGCCTCAGAATCTCCTCAACTTCTCAGTCAACATACTTTCTAAGGATGGGTAACTGGCTAGTGTGCTGTCAGTCTGACTCACTGTTGTGGAACTAACACATGCTTCTCTGGTTTAACCTTACTGTCTGATACTGAGCGGAGGGCAGATTTCCCCACCATGAAATTCACTGAGCTCCTCTGTCCTCCAGCGGACAGGCACTGCATCAGATGATCTCTCAAAGGAGGGATTCATGTGCAGCTGAGTGCCGCAACAAACGCTGACAGTCAGAAGAGAAACCTTCCTGTGAGCGAGCAGCTTTAAGGCCTGTAGGCCTGCCCCCACTGGGAGAGAGAGCTGCTGTCAGGACGACACTGGCCTGTTACTGCATGCATGCCCTGTGGGTTCGAAACTATAAAGCCGGATTGTGTGCCTGACTGTTGGGAAAAAACACAGCGCAGACCACAGATGCAAACGTCTGGGCTGTCTGACTCAAAAACAGCGACTCTGTTCACGCTGGACCTCACTTTACATGCACGGTGAGCTCACAGTTACACATCTTACCCATTACTGAAGCTACTTTTTAAAAAAAATCAGCATCAGCTGTACCATTGTGCAACATGTTGTTGTCAATGCAATCTCAGATATGAAGCAAGCGAGTCTGTAGGTCACATGGCAAGAACAAGACCAACTCCCAAGCATTCACTGTAAACAGAAGAAAACTGCTGTACTTAGACACTCACACAGAGAGATGGCGCCACACCTTAAACAAACCTGCGCCTATGCGAATGAACCAAAGCAGACGATTCAGCTCAGCCTGTGTGTTTTCAGCACTGCTGACACAACAATCTCAAACAGCATTTTAAAAAAATGACCCCCATTTCATTACATTACATTATTTAGCAGATTCTTTTACTCAGAGTGAATAAGTGCATCACTATGCTAAGAGTAGTTATCACAAAGTAATAACTTACTAGTATAACATAGTGTAAGTGCTAAGCTAGTGTAGAGTGCTTTTGAAATTAGGGATAGATAGGCAGATAGAGAGGAAGGTAGGCTAGAGATACAGCCTGAAAAGATGAGTTTTAAGTTCTCTCTTGAAGGCGCTCAGGGAGCCTGTTGTCCGAATCTCGGCAGGAAGCTCATTCCACCACCCCATTTCTTACACCAGTTAAACAACTGTTATGTTAGACAGCTCTCAAGCTCTTATTCAGCACCTCTCACTTTACATTGCAAAACACTTCAACTTTGAATAGCTCAGAATTCAAAAACTTCAGTTCTACACATGAGCAGAAACCAAATGCAAAACACAGCATAACCGCTGACAGGAAGCATTTTGAGATGTCCAAATAACCCTTCCTAAATAGCTCCAGGTGCTTCAGTATTAGCAGAGATGCCTTTAATCACATTAGATTTCAGGCAGCGTAAGCTTCTTACAGAAGTCTAGGGCAGCTCTGAGACACTGCCTTCTACACACGCACCTGTGCCGCCAGCACAATCTCCACGGTAACAGTGATGCCAGAGCTGGCAGAAACGTCAAACAGAGACAGGGAGGGTACGTCAGACACCCCCATCAGGACGGCGTGGCAGTGGGGAGGGCTATGCACCATGTCACTCAGTTACAGGCCTGAGGTTCCAGGAACCAGCGAGCTGAAAGTGAGCTTACAAACTGGGCCTTTCCTTTAAAAAGCCTGCACTCACTTCAGGACACACATTATTCTCTTTTAATGCAACTACAATGGCCACGCAAGCAGCTGTTTGTTTGGGGGGGGAAATAACATCTGGTTGCTCGTAATATAAAGATTAACCTCGAAGAGAAACAATCACGTTACTGTAGTGTAAAAATGCATTGGATTAGACACCCCCTCATGGAAAAAAAAAAAAAAGTTTACCCTCTCATAACTACCCTTCACTTGGTTATCATTTGAATAAGCATTCAGTTTAATGACTTGTTGACATTTTTTTTTATTATTTCCAGACAGACCAGAACTAACCCAGCTCCAACTGTGGCCTTACAACTAATGGTAACAAGCTGTAGCTGACCCTATTGTGCTTCTTACTATGTGAAGTGATGTGAGGACAGCTTTAGTATCTCAGGGCAGGGGCGTGTTCAGACCCAGTGCGTACGGAGTCACCCACTCCTGCCATCCTTTCTCTTTCCCAGCTCTACACACCAGCCAGCTGCTGCCACCTTTCAGCGGATGACTGTTAGCGGTGTGGTCACAACAGCGCTTTGAACTGAGATAATGAATGCATATTTTCACACTCAATCAGTACACAGGAGGTGCTTCTCAATGGATAAAGGGTCAATAGGTATCGTGCCATGCTGCCCCCTGGAGGCAGAGGCAGTCTGTGCACCATGATCTCAGTGAAGTGCACGGCTGTCACAGAAAATTGGCGAGACTGGCGTAATCAGTCAGGCCCGAAACGGCGGGTTAGCAAGGCTAACTTTCAGAAGCCCGATCACAGAGGACACGCTATGCTGGTGCATTCCTCCTCTGCCGCCCACACACAGACAGTAACAAACGCTGACCTGATGCGCTTCACAGGCCTGTGAGGCTACACACAGACAGTAACAAACGCTGACCTGATGCGCTTCACAGGCCTGTGAGGCTACACACAGACAGTAACAAACGCTGACTGATGTGCTTCACAGGCCTGTGAGGCTGTACACAGACAGTAATAAACACTGACTGATGTGCTTCACGGTGAATATCTAATGCTGCTATGTGCACAGCAGGGCAAGGAAATTAACTGTTTTCCATTCAAAATTCACAATAAGGATCATTTCCCAAAATAAAACCAACAGGATCGCTGGACACGTTTAGGCTCTGATGAGATGAAGATCAGGGTGCAGAATTGGGGCAGTTCAGTACACCCATACACCTGACACTCACACTGACTGTATATGCTGCTGTCTATCCTCACACACACTGCCCTGCAATCTGTGCACTCAGGAAGCAGTAAATCAGAAAATCAGCAGCATGGCCACAACAGTGGCAGCACCAGGGACGGAACGGCTTTACGTGCCAGGTAGCCTGCTGGGTTATTTGTCACGCTTATTCAGCAACTGCGTGTACTTCCTATTAACATATGCAATCACACAATTTGTGAAATGCATACATTTACGTTTTTTTATATAAAGGGAAATCATGGGATACATTTTAGGTTAAGTGGAAACAAGTAGCGAACATCAGCTCTTATCTGCATTTATCCTGTAATCACAAACAAAGGATTTTCTACGTCCTGACTCCATGCTCTTTAAGGACGGCGAAACAGCTAACGTCAGCTGATCAACTCACGCGTTAACAACAGGTTAGCATTACTGTACACCGGCCAATGTAGCCAACTTCCCACCTGTCATCTTAAATCAAATCCAGACGCCAAAATGTCATATTGAGATGAATGCGCCCATCACTACGATAGCATACCTGCTTGCGAGGCTGCTTCATGTCACGTTAGCTACCTACCTAACATTAACCAACCTAACCTGCTCCGAACACGCTCTCCAGACAAGGCAGGGCGGAGGACGAATTTGGTTTAGAAAACAGCAGGACCGCTACAGCCGGTGCAGACTGCTGACCTTTAGAGCCACAGTGGCTAGCAAGACTAGCATCTTTTCTGTGACTTAGCTCCCGTATCACACCAAGATCGCTTCAGCCAGCACGCTAGTGTGATTTGCTTATTTGACGACAGTTAAGATAGCTAGCCACAGCTAACTCAATTATTCTGATGTGTTAATCGCAAATTAACAGTAGCGAGTCAGTTCAGTAGCTGACGTTAGCGAGTACCAGTCACTTCACTCGTTTACAATATACCTGCAACATAGCTGCGATTTCAGAGCTAACGCACCGTTAATTTGATTTCACAGTTAATCATGTTAATCGCTTGATTTGGCTCTACTGGGTGAAGGACGACATCAATAGTTTGCCCTGACCAAACAAAGCTAACCTTGCTCCGCTAATGTAAATCCGATCTGGTCTGCGCTGGCCTTAGCTAGTGTTACTGGTGGGTGGGTTCACTTCACCACAGCTAGCTAACGTTGGGTACATTTGGCCTGAGTCTACCACAGGAAAAGATAGGTTAGCTAGTAGCCTACCCAGCTAGGATGGGACTCGCACTGTCTGAATGAGCGTGATTAACGTTAGCTGGATACGTACAGCTCTAACAGTCACTGTACCACTGTAGATAAATGTAGTCCGGTTAGCTAAAGTTAGCAACGCGGCGTCTCTCCGGCTAAAAACAGCCGCCGTGCCGCTTAGCGTGCTAGCCTGTGAACTGCTCCCCTGCTTAGCCTAGCGCCCCCCCCGACTGAGTCCCCTGCCTTCCCCTCTCTGGAGATTAGCGAGCCGGCTAGTTAGCTAGAAAGGCCGGGAAACTGGGCTAGCGCGCCCCCTCTATGGAGATTGGCTAGCCGACTAGCTCGCTGTGAAGGCCGGGAAACTGGGCTAGCGCGCCCCTCTCTGGAGATTACCTAGCCGGCTAGCAAGAAAGGCCGGGAAACTGGGCTGGCTAGCTAACACAGGTTAGCTACAACCCCTATTTTGTGTATTTCACAACCCAACACCCCAACCCGTGTTGAGTTAAAGGGGCTACCTATAAACTCCAGACACACCTCTTCTGAAGTTCTCCCACTACACTCGCCTGCCCTTTGCATGTTTTTAACCCCCCTTCGCTGGCCTTGTTTTCTTTTTTCCTCTCCGCTGCCTCTTACCTTCGTTCACAAGGTCCGCCATTTTGCTTGCTCGCGCACACCCACAAGCCCCCGCGCGCTGCGAAAGCGCCTTGTTCGTGAGCTGCAGCCGGAGGGGAGCGCTGCAGCCGGAGGGGGGCGCTGCAGCCGGAGAGGGGCGCTGCAGCCGGAGGGGGGAGCTGCAGCCGGAGAGGGGCGCTGCAGCCGGAGGGGGGCGCTGCAGCCGGAGGGGAGCGCTGCAGCCGGAGGGGTGAGCTGCAGCCGGAGAGGGGAGCTGCAGCCGGAGGGGGGCGCTGCAGCCGGAGGGGTGAGCTGCAGCCGGAGGGGTGAGCTGCAGCCGGAGGGGGGCGCTGCAGCCGGAGAGGGGAGCTGCAGCCGGAGGGGGGCGCTGCAGCCGGAGAGGGGCGCTGCAGCCGGAGGGGTGAGCTGCAGCCGGAGGGGTGAGCTGCAGCCGGAGAGGGGAGCTGCAGCCGGAGGGGGGCGCTGCAGCCGGAGGGGTGAGCTGCAGCCGGAGGGGTGAGCTGCAGCCGGAGAGGGGAGCTGCAGCCGGAGGGGGGCGCTGCAGCCGGAGGGGGGCGCTGCAGCCGGAGAGGGGCGCTGCAGCCGGAGAGGGGCGCTGCAGCGTCTACCAATGCACCACTACCGTGGCCTGTCATTTACACGTTACAACGCATGACACGTATTTTAATAAAACACAGTCACGAATATTTGTGCACTATTTATATAGTTATGACTAAACAGGCCAATGAACAGTATATGCATAGAAAAATGAGGATTGTTACGAAAATATATTCAAATACCATGGCGATGATAAATGAACATAATGACATCAATTAAAGTGGATGGGGGTTGGCAAAAAGGAAAAATATTGTAAAAAAAACATGACATTTATCTGCCACTTGATGACTGCCACTAGATGGCGCAGTGTACAAACAGAACAGAACTGTCGTCCCACAGATGGCCCTGCACCCACTGAACCGAAGGGACAGCACTCTCGCAGTTTAGGCTACTCACGGGAATAAGTAGCTTGGCTTCACTATGGTATTGCCTTTGTAAATAGCAAATTTTCTTTCATCCTTTTATATCGGCATCTCCTAAAACGTGCTACTCTATAAACTGAAACCATTGCTTTCCGTGTGGTAGTACGATCGCCGGGTTCCACATGTAGCCTACGCGTTGTATTTAGACTTAAACTGTATTCTAAGATGAAACAGAAAAAGTATATGATTTTACTTATGTGTATCAGGAACTCTTAAACATGAAACATGTAGATGTACAGAACTGACATCGTACGCCATCTGGCGGAGACAATGGGAAAACGCGGAGGGTCGCAGACTTGAACGTGTGGCTCTGTGGAGCAGGTCTCCGGCCGGGTGCTGAGAGACCAGTGCACGGGTGCACCTGTTGGTTCATCTTCAGGCAGTGATCTCCGATCAGTTTTGTGAGCCTTATAAGATGTGTGCATATATCAAATTTTACCCACCATAAATGTTCTAGATTTTCAATATATATGACTTGACATATTTCTTTACTTATTACAAACGGAGTTTTGCAATAACATGCATACTGTGAGTGAAAAAAAGTGTATTTTGACCTTTTGGAACAAGCCAACATCGCTCCGCACAGCGTAAATGTGATGAATCTCGTGTGTTTCTCAGTTTAGAAAGGGTCTCCTATTTCGGCCCAATACATCATTTGTTTGATTTTGACATCCCAGTTCCAGGGCGCTGTAGACTCAAGACCTTTATGACAGACAGTCCAAATCTCAATGACTAAAATTCCTTTTGTTATTTATTCTAGTTCACCTAATACGGACAGCGTGTGGAAGGCCGATTTATTAGCACGATGGATCTGACCTTCAAGATTTGCAGACGTCTTGACACATGATGTAGGAAGGGCTGATAAAAATTGTATGACATATGCAAAAACGTAGCTATTAGGCTATGTCATTATATAGGCTATTAACCGCATGATAACCGCATGTTTCCAGTCACCTGCTTTGTATTTTCGATGGAAATAATTAAAATGCAACATTTAGTAGTAATTGATATCAGTATTACTTTTTCGAACTTGATTGATACGAAAGCTGCTAATATGATAATGAAAAGCTGTGATTGTTATCTTAATGGCGAAGATGAACTTTCAGGTAAAATAAACTTACTGTAAAGCTAAATAAAACCTCTCTATGTATGTATGTATGTATGTATGTATGTATCTACCTATCTATCAGTCTATCTATCTATCTCAGACAAACACACACATTTGCGTTTATAGTTTAATTTTTATTAAAACCATATAAAGCTCATAGGTGTCTAGCACAAAGTAAAATTCCCCAAGTAAGCATTAAACACTGCGTCATGTGTGATTCTTAAGCTACATGTTTTGTTTCAGATTTAAAAGCGCGAGATAAGCGTGGGAGCTCTGAAATAAAGACAGTGAACTCTACAACAAAACCGCAGTCTGACTGATTTTTTAAACGTAAGCTTATATTCCACAGTCAGACTTTCTTATTGCTTCGCTCGATGACTTAGCGCCAGCGGACACTTTGCATATGAAGACGTGATCGCTTTCCCATTGCGAGCCCGGCAGGGTCAGCAGGCTGGTGAAATGGAAGCTTTTGTCAGCCTGCTGCGTAGCGGGGCTGGTGTGCACTCCATCGCCCACCGGATTCCCGTTATCCGTCCAGGAGACTTCAGCGAAAGCCTCAGACATCTTGACCAGACACACCAGGGAGGCTTTTCCGGTGGCCAGCTCCGCAGGTGATGGAGGGAGAAGAGTCAGGGAGGGAGGAGGGAGCGAAGCATCTGAGAAAGATCAATGTATAAACATTAATATTCATAGCGTTATAATGAAAGGAATTACTGAGTTCAATGTTGCAGTAAAACTGTGCTTTGTAATGCAGATTGAGACTTTATGATGGGAATGAGGAGTAAGTTTGCAGAAGAGTAGTAAGTAACCTGCGATTTAGCATGAAGGCTTTGCTCTAACATGATTTTACCATTAGTCAATTTGATTGTTTCAAATGTGCTGTTACACACAAATTTAAATATGTTTCAGAGGTGAAAATTCGTCATATGTGCTCAAAATTAATTGAGTTTCAAAAAATGGTGTAACCATATAAATTATTGTTTTGACCAGGATAAAAATGTATATAGCAATAATGATTTAAACAGCTGTAATAAATAAAAGTATAAAAAAAAGTAGCTCAGCTCTTCTGAGTGGTTCGTCATTAACTGTCACTTGGCTATATTCTTTTTTTCATTCCCTCTAGAAACAAAGTTTAAAATATAAATGAATAAATGTAAAATATAAATGATCTGAATTTACATGAAAGTTTGTAAGATATGGTACAAACTGATTGTACATACATATGCATTTTTCTTTAGTGCTCACAGGACATTTGGACCAGGGAAAGATAAGTCAAGTGAAATAAAGTATCAGAAAATCTAGCAAAAATATAAGAAACATATGAATGTGAAAATATGAATTGAAAATGTATTACAAATGTAGATCCAAAGACACAGTGCAATAAAAGCAAAGATACTGTACTCACCCGTGACAATGAGCTTGGTGCCTGGGCCGAAGACCACAGTGAGGCAGCTCTTGTTCGTACCCGTACAAAAACTCATCGCGTAATTGAAAAGGGGATGGGGCAGTTCACCAACACTCCCATTGGACCTTCTCTCCAGAGCATCATTAATCAATCCCAGAATCCTGAGGTATCTGATGGCGGTGGAGCGCTTAAATGCTTCCCAGCTGTGTTGTGAACAGGCTAAGGTCCTGGGACAGTGCTAGGCCTGCAGTGGTTTGCCTCAGAGTCCAGCGTCTCCTGCAGCTGGACTGTAGACTCCACCTGGATGCGGTGCCACACGGTTTCCGCCATGGTTGTTTAGTCAGAATTTGGCCATTTTACACATCCAGACTTTTCCTCCATCAGCATCCTGCCATCACCCCCAGGGGGTCCCCACAAGTAAAAACCTCTAGTGTTTTCCATCAGCCAAATCTGGAGCAAAAAAACAACAACCAAAAAACAGAGATGAACTCAACAAGTTTCTCAAAAAATGAATTACAGACCAGTGCTCTGTGGATCAAAGACTAAAGAAGTCCTGAATCTGAAATCTACAAGAGCTGTGAGTCAGAATATTGGGGAAACTGCTGCCAAACCATGTGAAGCTGTGTGATCAATTCACATCAATTTCATATCTAAAAAACAGCAAATAAAGTGATATGTCTAAAATCAGATGTTTAAAAAAGTGTATTGACATGAGTTCATTCATTTCTCATTTTGCTGAGGAGTAAATGTATTCCTCTCTGAGAGAGGAAATGAGGGAGTCCTGCGTGGGGTTTTTGTCACTGCCTGAATCACTGTGATACAAGAGCACTAGCGCTTTGATCATGTGCTTTGCAGTAATACATGGCCGAATCTCCCAGCTGCATGCTGCTCACGATTAACTGACAGTCTCTTGGACCCTTACATTTGGACGTGAATCTTTCGGAGGAGAACCCAGAGCCGTAGGAAACAGAGGATTTTCCGTCTCCGAAATACAGCACAAACTGCGGCTGGCTCCCAGGGACCTGGCGGTACCAGCGGATCCAGCTGTCTGCTGTGCCGCTGTTGCAGTCGATGGTGGCCGCTTGGCCGAGTGACACCATCAGAGACGAAGGATTCTGTGTCACCTTCGTCACACACCCAACACCTGAAGTGGAGGACAAACCAAGAAATTTCATCCTCAAGAAATATTCAGAAAACAAAGATGTAGTATTTTTTTCACCCAGGTTGATTGATGGATGGATGGATTGAAATATGCTGTAGTGTTGTTATGGTTTTTGATAATAAACATCAGTTCTTACCGGAGAGAGCAGTGATGAGAGCGAAGAGTATCTGCAGCATGTTGGCAGCGTCGGGTGTATCTGTCCAGCTGCGGGGGCAATAGAGGTGGGTAGAGTGTGAGGACAGGCTGGCAGCACCCAGTTATAAGAGGCCATTGAGGAAGTCTGAGAGGGAGGAGCCTCAGCCTTTTGGCCAATCACAGCCGCATGCTGATGATTAGTGGGAAAGGGTGACTTTGTGCTAAGCCAGTCACAGCTGTACACAACCCTTTAGAACAGCTGAGTGACAGAGCTGAGGCTGTGGGCTTCTCTGGAGTATGAGGTTTGCTCCTGTCAGTTTTATCTAGCCCTTATATTCAAAATGGAAAGTTTCAAACCATCAACAGCAGCAAATTATGTGTACATTCTGAGTACGAGCTAATGCTGTTGAGGTATAGAAATGATAGAGAATTGTAA
>NC_050602.1:27682500-27730000 GCF_013368585.1 Megalops cyprinoides
AACTTTTATGGATTATGCACTTTGGGAGCAAACACAAGCATGTGTACTTTTGGTGTATATCAGAGGGAACCTTTATGGCTTTTCCAAGGTTTTGGGGACAGAGCAGCCAATTAGAAATGCAGACAGGGTTATGTAATAGGGCCGTGGCCTATTATCCACTCACAGAACATTCCTCTCGGTAATCCGATGCTTTATTACATCCACTCTGAGGAGCACATCTGCCGTGGTTTGGGTTACAGGGGAACATCAACCCCCCCACCTCCAACCCCAAACGCTCCCAGTGATGGGGGACAGTACGACGGGTCTCCCCTGCCAAGAAAGAGGCTTTTTCATGTGGTAAGCCATGCACCTGACAGTAATACATTTCTATTTAGGCAACTGTACTTAGACCGCATTTCGAATCTGAAGCCACTGTTATGCAAGTTTTTTTGCATGTTGCCAAAAAGAACAGGAGTGGTTTCCAAGGTGATTTCAGAGAGAATGAGGGATTGCCTGTAGCGAGAGAAAGTTTGACAAGATCTTGTCTCAAAATTATAGCTGGAACAGGCACTTATTGGAGAATAGGTGCTACTCCACTGATGCCATCCATGCAGCTCGCAGGTGCCCTGGTCAGATATTAACATTAGAATTAAAAACAAATGTAAAAATGCATGCAGAAGGAAGACTGGAAAGCAGACCACAGGAGCAGTTGAAGTGTAGCAGAATGCCAGCCACAGGGCATCATATGGACATCAGGCAAAGCACACAAGACATAAAGAGCAGGTGGGCTTATTCTTTTACCAGTCATTTAAGATCATGGCTGATCTTGTGTTCTTGTGTGTAACCCCTTGTCCTGCTGTAATGCAGTCAGAAGCATTTTTGTCCCTGTCTTTGCTTTGCTCTGCTTATTGTCAGCCCGCCTGCTCTGTAATGACAGCAAGACAAGGAGTTACACACATGAGCACAAGGAGTTACACACACGAGCACAAGGAGTTACACACACGAGCACAAGGAGTTACACACACGAGCACAAGGAGTTACACACACGAGCACAAGGAGTTACACACACGAGCACAAGGAGTTACACACACGAGCACAAGGAGTTACACACACGAGCACAAGGAGTTACACACACGAGCACAAGGAGTTACACACACGAGCACAAGGAGTTACACACACGAGCACAAGGAGTTACACACACGAGCACAAGGAGTTACACACAAGAGCACAAGACAGACAGTTGGCAGGATAGCCACAGAGAGCTGCGTTGCTTTAGTGCTGACATGCCTGATTATTGATCAGCCATGACCTTAAATGACTGGTAAAAGAATAAGTGTCATGTATTCTCATATGCACTGGCACAGCCTCTCATTCCGGTGAGGCCCAGATGGAGAAAGCAGAGACTGACTGAAAGCGTGTTTTCTGTGGCTTTGTGTATGCCCCCATCAGTAACAAAATACAGTGGGGCAATACTATATCGTATTGTGATAATAAGACATACATAGGCATATTTTATTAGGTTTTCTCAGCTCGAGGTTATACTTTCTTTCACCTTTGTATTCATGGTTCACGGTGATGTTTCACTAGAAGCTTGAAATTATCATTAAAGTGTTTTCCTGGAGCTGCTTGATGGAAATAAGAAAAGGCAGGATCGTGGAGAGGATCAGACAAGAGGAGCACTTTCACTCACACATAAATGCCAAGCTTCCACAAGTTCAGAGACATCCGAAATGAATGTAAAAAGTGTTTCTGTTGAAAGAAAGCAGGCTCTATTATAACAAAAAACCCCTGAAGCAAGGCTGTGCTTGTGATTTCTATCACAGATAAGCCAGTCACTGCACTTAGGCACGATCTGGGCTCTGTAGCTCTGGTCCCCATCTCTGACTTTGATTTGACCTGGTCAAGTGCTCTGGGAGACCTGGTGAAGGCAGACATGCCATTGCGTAGCTGAGGGGTGAGGTCAGGAGATCTCCTGCAGAATCCTCTGTGTGCCTGAAAGATGTTTTTCCTCACGGGAGATTAATGGCCTCGCAGATATTGCTTTTCCCCAAAATGCACATGACATGACGACACTCAGGCAGAGCTGGAATAACAAATCGCCTGTCTCACGGGTGGCTGGAGGGGGCATGTATATGTACATATATCTCCACTCCTGTCATCCGCAAGCAACTTCTCTTGGCAGTGGACCATCATCTCTTGTAAAAGGAAAAAGGCGCCACAGTTCACAGGTGAGACAGGGAGAGAGAGAAAGTGGGAGAGGGAGATTGGTGCCAGTGACTGATTGAGCCAAGTAAAGGACCTTCGAGTGCTGGGAAGCAGGAGGGACAGAGCCAACCTGGGCCTCGTTTCAACTTCTGTTGCCATTGTGTCTAATGAACGGACCAGTGAGTTTATATAAAAGAAGAAATGTCTGCAGCCTGCAGGCTGACATGTATGGAGGCAGTAACATCCCATCACTGTGGGGTCATAGCCAAACCACCACCACACTGACAGGTAGACAGATGGATAGACAGATCTTGATATCAATATATTGACAGTATTGTACTGCAAGAAAATACAAAAAGGTATGCTATAATTTGTTTTGGCTGTAAAATCTCATTATTAAGACTTATTAAGGCCAGTACAGACTGGGCTAACCATATGCAACCCCACCTGAGGCCTGGATAATGCACACAGTGTTCTGGATGTGGTTTGAAGCCAACTGCAGTGTGCCAACATTCGGAATCTATTATTAAACCTTAACCACAGAATTAATCAGAGAGCAGGAGGGTGTGGCTTGTTGACCATTTGAGCCTCTGTATGAAGTATATATCGTAGCAGAAACAGTTGTGAGAGCTTTTTCAACTTTTGCTATTCGAAGAGAAGAGAAGCAGCCCTGTGGTGTCCCGAAAATCAGTAGAGGTAACTGTAAATTTGTCAAAGACAAACCTGACCCGATGGATCATCTGTTTGAATTTACACAGTGAAACAGACCTCAGTTGTAACTCAGAAACACATGCGGTGCAGCGCCCTGCCCTTCCCTAATGCTCCTGTTGTGCCTGTTATTTACAGAGTATGACATAGCTGAGCGCAAACAATCTACTTCACCATCTTCCACACACACACACACACACACACACACCCAGCCACACATACACACGCGCACACACACACACACACACACACACACACACACACACACACACACACCCAGACACACACACACACACACACACACACACCCAGCCACACATACACACGCGCACACACACACACACACACACACACACAGACAATTCAATTCAATTCAATTCAATTTTTTTTTGTACAGCGCTTTTTACAACACAAGTTGTCACAAAGCAGCTTTACATTGTTCCCAGGCCTGAGACCCCCTGAGAGCAAGCCAACAAGGCAACAGTGGCAAGGAAAAACTCCCTATCAGGAAGAAACCTTGAGCAGAACCGGGCTCATGGGGGGGGCCCATCTGCTTCTGGCCGGCACTGGGCAGATAGAGTTAGACACAAAATTATGCAATGTACATTTGTTATTGACAAACAATAGCAGTTAACAGTAGAGTGATTATAAGAATGTCTCCTAGGATGTCCGGGTCTTGGAATGCAGTTGGCTTTGATGGGCAGGGCAGCGAGGTAGCAGGACTGGAAAACGAGATGAGACGCTTGGGCTACAGCTCCGGACAGGAGCCCGGAGCAGGGAATAGGAAGCAAACAGAAAACAGTGGTTAGTGGATGATAAGAATGGCAGGGATGTAGAACAGAGAGGCAGGAGAGGAGGGGCAGAGAAAAAGGTGTGCAACAAGGAAAGACCCCGGCAGGCTAACATTATGGCAGCATACCTAGGGGACAAGCACAGTGTGAATTCAGAAAACACACATCAGCACTCTGTGGCATACTCTGATGGAATCATAGTCAGTCTCCAAATAGTGCCAATCTTCAGGTTGGTGGACAGAGAACTGTAGTCATCTTCTCTTGAAATAATGATATGATATTCTTGAAATTTACAAAAGTGGCAGAGATTGATAGTGACTCACCTTCAAATATTTTAGGCATACCCAGGTAATGCTAGGCTCGCACAAACAGCAGCCCTTTTGTGAAGGCTCTTTTCTTCTCTGCAGTCCAGTTTTGGAATTGCCAACCGCCTGGCCTCACTGCTACAGCCACTACAGGAGCGCAAAAAAAAAATTCAATTCCCACGAGAAAGTCAGAGGACAATATGTCCAAAGATCTGTTTAAGGTTGAGGGGCCTTGGCTGAAATATCAAAGCATCAAAACACTGTCAGCACTGCGCTAACAAGGAAGCAAATCACAGCTAAACTGTAAGTAATGGTGAGGCAGGGCCGATGAGACAGTCTCCTTCAGAGCTCTGCTGGCGAGAGAGGAGACGCGTTTAAAGTGAAAGAGGGCCGGCAGGTTCCCAGCACAGGGGGCTATCAGATGTACAGCGGGGTGCGTGACCCGAAGCCGCCTGTGGCGCCGAGGCCGGCGGGGGGCTCTCAGCAGGAAACCGGAGCCGCCGCAGAAACACGGGACGGACGCGTGACGGAAGCACACGCTGACAGTTTCTCTGCTGCACATGGACATGATGCAGCTTGAACAGCAGGCAGACCCAGAGCCAAGAAAAAAAAACATCCGAAAATCCAAGCAGAAAATATGAATCTGTCATTCAAGGAAAATTAAGCTGATTTATGTTGTTGATCAAAAGGCACAATCTGAGACGGCTCCCAAGAGCCAAGTGCATCTCGCAGCCACACGCTCCCTGCTTGTACTGAGAGGAAGACACCTTCTGCCCTTCTCTTTTCATGGCTTCCCTTAAAATATTTCAACAACTCAATATAAACAAATATAAGCAGAACTCCCCCAAATCATCCTGGCATTGCACTATCACTGTTTATTGTTATGATGTCTGCTTTAAATCTCATTGTGTTCTTGAATGATGTTCCCTTTATTGTTACATGAAAAATATTACAAACTCACAAAACAGTACCATGCATAGTATCACTGAACTTTTGTTAAGCCAGAATAAACTACATTTAAGGTACCATATTTACCATAAGGTACCATATTTATCTCGTTTGAGTCAAACTGGTTCTTCTTTACAAAAATTAAAACGCACATTTATTGTCTTTAAGACACTAGAATGAGGATTTTACAGAAAATGTGTGCATTTTTTAAAAAATGAACATTTCCTTATAAAAAACCACATTGATTTGCTTATTTGTTCTTTACCTTTCTTAAGGCATGAAGTGTCATCAAATAAATCACTTGCAGACAGAGCCCAGTGCTGGGTTTGTTTACCTGTGTGTGCCTCCCTCACTGCCGCTCACAGTGTCTCTGAGTGACAGCACAGAAGGCCTGACTGGAACCCTGAGGCCGCTTTTCCCCTGCACAGACAGGGCTGCCACAGTCCAGGGCCAAACTCCCGCAGGTGTGTCGGTACAGCAAAGAGCCACTTTAAAGCAGAGCTCTGTAACATTCTCAGCAGACTGTGGTGCAGGGGCGCTTGCATTAATATCCAGCTGCAGGAGTGGGTGTACAAGTACAGGTTTCCCTGCTTATCAAATCCTTACTCTAACCACCCAGTTTAAAATTCTGATTCTGATCCAGGATTCAGTTGATGCGGGTGTTAGCAGAAGGTCAGCAGCAGGCAAATTAGCTGCTTAATCCTGAATGACAAGTGATTCTCTCCACCTTCCTCGGGCGATCGAGAGAGAGAGAGGAAAAAGGCTGTAACGTTTTGGTGTCAGGTCCCCGATGCTGCAGCGTGTATACATTTAATGGGTCAAACCCAAGAAAGCATGAAGGAGTCAGAACATAGCTGTCAACAGCAGCCTTTCCTGCACGGGCTTGATCCTGCCCGAATCCCCCACCGCTTCATGCCAAATGAGTGCCGATGGAGCGAGCATGGAGCCATCTCACGACCGCACGCCTGCATTACGGTCCCAGGGGAAACAGAGAGAAGCAAAAATGAAATTAAAAGCAACAACCAAACTTAAAATCTCATTAGAGAGTGTAGCCTGTCAGCTGCTCTGATAACTTATCCAGCTTGATATTTTTGTCAAACTTCAGGCACATATTATTTATTTCATTTTAATTTAATTTATTTCATTTCTGTGTAAGTTTTTATTTCACAAAAGCCTCGTCAAGCAAGAGCAGCTTAAGACCGTGCTGCTAGGATTCCTCTCAAACTGTAACATAACTCCAGGCATCTTGTGCACGGCACTTTTTCATGCATTTAATTACTGGTCACATGCACACATTATGTTAGAGTGTGCAGCACAAACAAAAAGAGGTAGGCTTATGTGTCTCTGTCTTTTCACAAATAGGAGACATGGCCAGCTCAACTTTATTCACGCCTGTCAGAAATTTAGGCTGGTTATTATTTAGGAGAGAATCGCCTGTATTAGCCTGCCGTGCCACAGGCTTTCTGTTTTATTATCCTGAAAAAAATGTCTGTGAGGGTACAGGCATAAAGCCGTGTATCACAGCCGAAAATCACACCTTCATATTCATATGGATTCACACACACATTTGAAGAATTTAGCCACTAATCATCCTTACCTGCCGTTGGCTTTGGCTTTGAGTAACTTATTAAATGATTACTGCTGATACAAAAAATAGATGTGCAAAGTAGGTAACAAAGGAGTACAGCTTGCTTAAGCGAGTTACAGTTAAAGAAAGAGAGCACTGCAGTCATACTGAGATTCAGGAATCCGGTAGGTTATTGAATAGAATCACTCCGTCTGGGACAGCATTGATTCATTCAGCAAAACCTCATTAGAACCTCATGACAAAGGTTACAGAGTTACTATTTACAGTAACAAACAGCCTAACTGTAGCCTTCATTTAATCTAATCTAATTTATAATGAGGTATCATTGTTAAATGCCATTATTTAATCATTAATAAATGATTAGTGCTGTGGACAGAGGCCAAAGTTGACTTGGCAAGGATTGGTGCATGTGTTTAAGTAGAGCTCAAGTCGGTCCCTCTGTCAGTCTTCGGAAGCATAGAGTTCTGTGGGGTGTGGCATTGAGCTGGCAGGCAGGTGGGACATCACCTGGGCCGCTATATAAGCGCGTCGGCCCCTCAGGTGCGAGACCTGAGACTTCACTGCAGCTGCGGAGCTCCTGTTGCCACAGTCCTGTGAGTAACCTGCAAAAACTGCACACTAGGAAGCTCTTTTGGAAACAATGATCTGTAGAAAGGAGAAAATGCAGCTATTCTTCTTCTTCTTCTACTTATTATTATTATTATTATTAGTAGTAGTAGCAGTAGTAGTTTTACTTCTTTTATGCATGCAGCTGACTGAGTTACATGTTTTTGCCACAGAGCTCGGTCATTTGTTAAGGAAAGATGACACACCTTTAGCGACAGGTTAAAAAATGCTGCTGTTATCAGGTTAAAGAGGCTGCTGTCGTCTTCAGTCAGTAAGAAGTAAGAAACTGTTGTATTGTGCTGGACTGGTGTTATGGTTACCCAATAAAGGGTTAATTTTCTGATCACATTGATTCATTCTGTCATCTCAGAAATAGGTTTAGGCAGTTCATCTTCAAGGATTCATCAAGTGGAAAAAACTGAGTGAGATTACTGAACAAGATTATTAAAAAAATTATTATGAAATACTGGCAGCAACCAAACAAATAAATGTGATTGGTTAGAAGTGCAATAAGCCAGCAGTCAGTGCAGTGGCGGTGGTTGAGCTGGAAACAGGGGAAGCCCGAACACTACCTTTAAATCTATCATTACTTTCAACCTGTTCCCCTTTATCCTCCTTGTCAATCTCACATTGTAGCTTTCGCAAGCACGCAAACTACATACAATCTGCGGTGTTTCGTGAGCATAATCATTTATTCTAATTATGTGTTTGGTGTCGATTATTCTGTGAATTATTTGTTTTATTGTTAATCAAGGAGGATAAAGGGGAACAGGATGAAAGTAACGATAAATTTAAAGGTAGTGTTCGGGCTTCCCCTGTTTCCAGCTCACCCGCCGCTGCTGGGTCAGTGTGCGTATACAGCACGGCAGTGTGTCTGCATGACTGTATGCTATGCTTGTATAGTTATATTGCAAAATATTGCTAAACGTGTCCTACAGCAGTGTCCACATATAGCCCGCACATCCCTGCTCACCTGAAGTCTACTCTATGCAGCCTTTTCACTCCAATTAGAGACAGATTTTACAAGAGTCTTCCAAGGTTCAAGGTTGCTGAGATAAAGTGAAGTGGGAGTGGCAGCTCCTCTGGACAGAGCAGATAAGAGTCACAGATGCCCACACAGAGAGCGAAGGCCTCACAAAGCGTGTGTGTTTCCGTGTGTGACAGGTCACATAACACCACGCCTGGAGTGAGCCATGAGGTTCAGCGCTCTCATCCTGCCCCTGATCCTCACCTGCGTCTACCTGACATTGGCCCAAGGTGAGTATGGAGCCAGGCACCGCACAGGTACCGCACGACCCTGGTCAAGCAGCATACAGCTGCACGGCTACATGCAGGCTGGTACCAGGGAAAAAGGAGAATCGCATTGAAAAACCATGCGCACTGCGATCCATAATATTCATACTTACTTTTTAATCTAGTACGTTATGCTGTTAAATGCACTGTTAAACCACAATTTTCTTTGGAAATGAATTTTTCATTTCATTTCCCTGCTCTGATAGAACAATGTAAAGTTATTCCAGGAAATCCTGATAGATTTTATCTCTTTGAAATGCCAGAATAAAAATTATTATATTAGTTTTAGATTGCATTTGTTTTGTCTACAGTTGGCAAATGATCAAAGTTGAATTAGTCTTTTTGTAGTAGTCTTTAACAAGTAGCCAGGCAGTTGTAATAGTCAAGGAACTGAAACTTTAAATTCATATCTTATTTACTCTGTAATATAAAAATATAACGCCCTTTCAGAACGTTTACACCCAGCACAGTGTTACCTCGGTGTTCCTCGGTCAGTGTTGGTAGAGGAGGTAGAGGGCAGACATGACCTTTAACCCTGAGCGGGGGGAGGGTGGTTATAGCAGCATAACGCTACCCTGTGCCTGTCTGATGTCCCTTCCTCCCACAGGTCTAACCCGAACTTTAACTCTAACCCTAACCCTAATCCTAACCTTCCCACAGGTTTAACCCCAACCCTAACCCTAACCCTCCAACGGGCTCTAACCCGAACCCTCCCACAGGCTCTAACCCAAACCCTCCCACAGGCTCTAACCCAAACCCTCCTGCAGGCTCTAACACAAACCCTCCCACAGGCTCTAACCCGAACCTTCCCACAGGCTCTAACCCAAACCCTCCCACAGGCTCTAACCCGAACCCTCCCTCCCTCCCTCAGGTTCATATGAAGACTGCTGCCTTCGTTATGTCCGGAACGTCAATAAGAGAACCAGGCAGATGGTGATCAGCTACCGGGAGCAGGTGACTGACGGATCCTGCAACATCCCCGCCATCGTGTGAGTATCATGGCTCGGCTTGGCTCTGGGATAAATCATTTGTGTTTGTTGATCATGACGTTTATAATTAACGGAAGGTTGAAATTCATTTGAGCATCATTCTGAAGGGAAAAACAACCGCTGCACTGTGAACTGAGTCAGATAATGCACACTTCGCCCTGGACTATCTGAGCATGTATGAGTGCTGGCATATTCCAGTGCTTTGTCACAGTTCTTAACACAAAACAACAGTTGAATGTTCCTGACTGTATCTCTCTGAAAGTGTCTCTCTGACTGTGTCCCTCTATGTCTCTCTGACTGTGTCCCTCTGACTATGTCTCTCTGACTGTGTCTCTCTGACTGTGCCTCTCTGACTGTGTCCTTCTGCAATCTGCAGGTTCACCCTGAAGAGAGGGAGAAAGTTCTGTGCTGACCCTAATCAAAAGTGGGTTAAACATCTGATGGAGAAAATTGAGAAAAGGAATAGCAGAAAGGTACATCCTGCTTATACTTCACATGAAAGGCAGAGACCGGCAATTGTGATACTGTTACAATAATTTATTATATTATATGTTATATTACATTACATACTACGTAGATGCACTTTGTACCTGATCTTTGTAAACTGCTCTGTATAGAAGTGTCTCAAAGTGACAGAATGCAGATGTTAGGATAGGTTAGATGAGATCAGATTTAAACACAATTTAAAATGCTTTGACACATATTAAGAGGTTGCCATCAATAATATTTCCTTTTTTTTTTTCCAGCGCCATAACTGGCCGAAGACGATTGTCTAGGAGAGAAGGTCCGTCGGAAGCCTCTCCTTCAGATCTCATACCCCTCACTCTCTGATTCCAGAGCTGGTGTCAGATAGCGTTATTCTCAGCACTCTGATTGGCTAACATGCTTTGATTAATCACACGACACCCTGCTTTTGCCCCGGAAAGGTGATCCACCTCCTCCAGCATGGCCTCAGCTCTCTCTCTCAGTGGGAACTCCCACACTGTGCCGTTCTGCTAGCATGAACTGACCACAATAAGAAGGTGTGATAGCCAGCAATTAGCCTGAGATGATGCTGCCGCACCTGAGACTAATGGGCTATCAGTATGTTGAATGGAGGCATCGCAATGTCAGAAGAGAATGTTGAGACCCACTGATCCGTATTTGTAAACATGAACACTACACAATCCACATCATGTACTGTACATAAGCTGTCCAGCAGATGCTGCAAAGGGTTAATGTGTACAAGCTATTGTTTTTGATGGAAGATGTGCACAGCAAGTGGTTTATGTATGTGCTGTTTTAAGGCTAGAAGAGGAATGTTGCATGTAACATAACCACAGGGTTGGAAAAATATTGCTCAGGGCAGGAGAGGAGATACTGATAAAAGGTTTATTCCAATATTTCAAGCAAACTTCACAGGACCTCTGACTGTCAGAGTAGATGTCTTATGTCTGATTCTCTGTTTGTTTTTTTCCTGTTGTTACTGCTGTTGTTTTTATATTTCTTTAAGAGAGTTTTACATTGTCTTTGTCTTGCCAAAGTTTTATTAAAACTATAAAAACAGATCAGATATCAAAATGCTGCATTTGCAGACAATCACTTTGCTGTATACCCTATTGTTAACTCGGTTTTAATTATGATGTATACTAAAATGGACTACTAATCTGAAAGACTGAAATTTATGCAATTCATGCAATGCAGGTTAAGGTTTATTTCTGTGCTTCAAAGCCAAAATATATTTAAAAAGACACTGTGTATGGTATATTCTACTGTAGAAAGTGTACAGATTGCTGTGGGCCCGTGTGCTGTCCCGGCCACAGAGCTCTCTGCTGGTGCAGCAGTACGAGCAGGCGAAAGAGGAGCAGAAGATTTTCCCACAATGCCTCTGTTGTCCTCTGAGAAGCGGAGAATGGATGAGCATCAGACTGGAAAAGGTTTTAAGCGCCTGCAGTTTTAATGACCCTCTTTGTACGTCTTTTTTACAATAGTTCCTATTGAAGATACTATATGAGCCTTTGAGTTGTTCTGTGCTGCTTTGGTTCAGATCGAATGCCATCTGTGTGGTGATCTTTATACTGTGGGTGTGTGATGTCCGTATCCTCCACCTCTAAAGCAGATAAAATGTTATTTACTTTTCTGAACCTGATTGTGTTGAAGCTGTGCTACTCTGATTTTATTGTCAATAAAGTGAACTGAACACTTCCGCTTTTGTTCCTAATGATTACATTTCCAGTAATTCTGGGCTTATCAGATGTAATTAAGTTTCTGGTGGAATGTGTAACAGACTGGCCTTTGAAAGCAATCGATTTGCACGTTTCCCTTCACAGGCATATGGACTTCAGAACACATATTCAGTTGAAATCTGTTTTCAGTTTGAAGGAAGAGGGCTACTATTCAGTAGTCAATCCTCATCCCCTTTAAGGCTTTCTTTCTGAGCCACAGTCAGAACCTTGCACAGAAAGTATAGCGTTTGTGGCATGCAAACGTGATACGCTACATTGACAACAAAGCTTAGGTGCATTTGATGCATTAAAGTTTTACCTTCCCCAGTTCATTATTCAAACCCTGCCTTACAGCCTGGTGCCCTCTCTCTGTGACCCTGTTGATTTTTATGCTGAAAGTTTGCCAGCACAGGGGTGTGTAAGACGACTGAAAAACTCACCCAGAAATGATACTCACATCAGGATGGAGCTGCATCAACAAGACCAAGCTGTCTGAGAGGACAGGGGTCACAGAAAAGCATCCTATCCACATGCTGGAGGAAATGGAGGTTTGGAAACAGATGTGATTACTCAGTTTAGCAGCATTGTGTGAGGCATTGCAGACGGCATGCTTTGATGTTAACTCTGGTTGGCATGGCTTGACAGAGGACTGTTGTTTCTGTGCAATATGCAACATCTCTCTCCAGACATGTTCTCACAGCTGCAGGGCTGTTCTCACAGCTGCAGGGCTGTTCTCACAGCTGCAGGGCTGTTCTCACAGCTGCAGGGCTGTTCTCACAGCTGCAGGGCTGTTCTCACAGCTGCAGGGCTGTTAGCGTATCTCTTTGCTCCAATGAGACACGCTATTCTTTACATGTAACTTTTATGCTTTCCGTTTGAAAAATAATGGACCATTATTTACCGTATAAAATTCTTCATAACATATATCAAAGACAATGAGATGAGCACACTGCAGGTTTAATTGTCCATTTGACAAACCCTCCCATTTTGTGCTTTACAGTGTGACTCCTCTGAGGATAGATGCTTCTGGGATAGTTGATCTCTGTCTGTTAAATTCTCATGCAAGTTCTTGCTTGCTCCATTTTTCTCTTCGTAGCTTATTTTGTAAGAAAAGACTGAGATGAAAGGGCCTCCCTAGCTGTCATTTTCTGAGGTCTTTTTCAGGTCATCTTCCAGGCAACGTGTGGAGGTGGCTGAGACATGCCAGAGTTCCAGGGAGAGCAGAAATGTCTCTCCCTGGTAGAGACGGCAATGTGGCACACAGCAGAATGGGGATCCTGATTCTCAGGCTGTGACCTTGATCCCAGGGGAGCTGCCATTGATCATCACATCACATTACATTCATGTCATTAAGCAGACGCTTTTATCCAGAACGACTTACAATATCATCCGTTCACACAGCTGAACATTTACTGAGTGTGGGTTCAGTGCTTTGCCCAAGGGTACATCAGCAGTACCCCAGTCTGGAAGTGAACCAGCAACCTTCTGATTACGAGCCCTGCACCTTACCACTACACCACACTGCTGTACAGTACAGTGATCCCCTGTGAAAATGGCTTAGTGTAAGTACACTGGTCAATGCATTGTCAGTTTGGGCTCAAACCCCTTTCGGCCAATGGGAGGGACGCTGAGTGCCAGCCCATGTACCCATCACAGCAGGGACAGCAGGTGTAATGACTGCTCACCAGCCGCCATCGGAGAGATCCTCTGTGCATACGCTACACTCAGGCCAGCCCAGGTCACCTGCAGTGGAAAATCACACAGCAAGCAGTGTGTTCATCCCTGGGAAAGTCGGTCAATGATTCATGGAAGAAAAAAAAATCCAACCAAAAAAACTGGCACTTGTTTTCTCTGAGTTCTACTAATGCCAAAGGGCATTATTACTGATGGTGGCTTTTTCTGATTGGAAAATTAAGGCATGTTATAAGACAGAAGTGATGCTTTTGTTGTGACGAAACCCCCCCCCCAAACCCCCCTGAGCGCTGGGGCTGGAGGGAGGGCTTCGTCCCAGAAATGTGGAGAACAGCTCAGTGAGGTCAGAGTTTCTGATAGACAGGTTCCTATGAAGGCCATTTCTCAAAAGCCAAAGCATCTCCTTTACATTTCTCTGCTGGTCTTAAATCACCTCCCCCCTCCAACACCACCACCACCAGCCACTGAAGACACAGGCATAAGACAGACCACACACACCGTTTATGTGCCATCTATCCTGAGGACGGAGGTGTTCGCCTATAGGTGACACAGAGGGAAGATTTGGGCTGTGAAACACAAAGGCCTCCACCTTGCTGCAGCATTCCAATCAGGTTCGCTCCACTCTCCTGGCAACAGGAGTGACAACCAAACTGTAAATATTAAAGAATTATTATCGGCATCCCAGAACTCGCACCCCCTGCGCTCCCCCGACCTCTGCCAGCTGCACATCCCGCCCATCCCTAACATCTCCAGACCTGCTCCTGTGGCTCGGTATGATTGACAGATCACTGCAATACGCTCTGATGAGCACAAAAAGTTTTGGGGGGGAAAAGGCCAGTTTTACTGCCGCCTCATAAATGCCAGTAAAACCCCTGAAAAAACAAAATGTGAAGTGTGGCAAAGGAGACGCCCTGAGGGGGCTCCATATTTATTACGCAAATTTCAGCTGCCTAAACCTGTGCAGTTTAAACTGCTATTCTCATTTCGCAATATTTCACAGCTTTTTTGGAAAGAAAGAAATGGACTTGTTAAATGAGGACTGACAGCGTGATGCATGACAGTTCTGTAGCGGTAGGACTCAGCTGTCTTTCCGTAACATGGGTCTCAGAGGTCTGCCTCTGATAGATTAAACTTTATTAAGTAAACACAGGCGTGCTCTGGACACGCTCATGTTCCTCAGGATGTAGGTTCTTTGACCTTCAGTAACACACAATCTGCATGCGTGTTTCCATCAGATGTTGTGATATTACCTCAACAACTGAATTTAATGGAACCGATTAGCTCAGCACAAACACACACACACACACACACACACACACACACACACACACACACACACACACACACACAGACTCTCATATGAAGAAGAAGAATAAGAAGAACCTCAAGTCAAGCGAAAGCATCAGTTGTTCTGACATGGGCCCACAGGAGAAGATGGTTTTCAACACACAGAGAAAACAGTTTGTATAAATTGGGGTTGCAGTCAGAGCAGAGCCAGCAGCAACCGCACAAAGAGGCCAGCTGCTCACCTCTGCGAGAGCGCCCCCGCCAGCTGGGGTGGGGAAATGCATGCCAAATTCACCACCACAGGAGCAAAACCCACCCTCAGCATCACCTTCAGATGTTTACAGTGTGAATACCTAAACAGTACTATGATTAATGGACTACCGGGCATTTCTGACTTATGAAGCAAATTGCATATGAATCAGTATTAATTTGGAAGCAGAATCCACTCACAGCTGGGTTTGGCAGAAAGACACAGATAATATTACAGCGGTATCCATGGAAGGAAATAAATTCTGTAGGAACACATTTCCCTCCAGGAATACAGTTTGGAGATCTCTTATCAGCACTTGCTGAGACTGCTGAAAGCCGTGTGTTACCGGCATCTCTGAGGACACCTACAGGTTCCTGTGGAAAAAGACCCTTCAGAATCACAGCCATTGAAAGCGTCCATATTCCATCTGTTGAAAAAAGCAAAGGAAAATTTCAGAGTCAGACACATGGCGTGTGAGAGAGAGACTGAGACATTAAGGCTCCATACTTCTCCTTCTGGAGTCATTTGGTCATTAACTGGCTTCAGATAAGCCTGACGACAGGCAGGACAAGGAGCCTTTCTTCATGCGGTAGACAGTACAACGCTGGCATTGGATTGCCTATTAATAACTAACCTCAATATAACAATGATCGCTGCACCATTGCCATTTTATGACTGATAGTCAGTTCAATTCCAGCCAAACTTTACAATATCCTCATTGTACAAAGAGCTGCAGCAAACCAGCGTCACTGGGTTGTCTCTCCTGCCTGATAACATGTTCTTTATCTCCCTCCTTTCGTTTTCCACTCCTTTAAGAAAAAGGTCAGGTCAGAAAGATTGGAGAAAAACACTGTCTGTAGCTGGCACATTATGTAACTGCTATTTTTCATTAGCTGTTGGCAGACCCTCACTGCTTGTGAAACCAGACACACTTCAAGCCTGCTCGATATCTACTTGCAATGTGTATGGCACACTAGGAGCAATTATGTTAGATCTTAGTGCCTGGAACACTGGAACACTATACTATCTTACATGGTAAGCTGAGGCAAACATATGCATATTTCAGTGTGCTAGACATATTTCAGTATGCTAGACGTTACAGAAACAAGCTGTTTTCATACAGAGACTGTAACGCAGTCTGTGAGGATCTGAGGGCCATCACCTGTCCCTCAAACCTGATTGTTTTATTGTTTAGTTAATTTTTTGTTAAGGATTCCTCTGTTCAGTCGACAACTTTGGCAATAATTGAGTTAATTTCAGTCAACTTTATTCAAAACAAGTATGTGAATGTCTGCTCAATTGTGTGTGATTGTCTGGCTGTTAACCAGAAACTGGTAATAAATCACACCTGCCTAGTCAAAGGCACATCAAATACAGGTGTATGCCCAGAGAGCAGCAGACACTTTAGAGAATTTGTTTGAGCTGGTTGTTGCATTTTTTACTGATTATTTTTGGAGGGGTAATTATGTGTTTTTATCTGTTGTTTTTTTGTGAGGTGCATTGGCCAGCGCTGTGTCCTCTTTAGAATCTTAGTCTTCTGGAGATTTTCTGACCAAAGAGAGGACGATTGCTCACACTTCAGATGTGAAAAATATTGTGACCAATCCTGTCCTTGTGCAGTGCAGTAACTGCTCTTTGAAAGCACACCGATATTTCCCAGCACAGACACCATGACAGGATCCGCTGTTCACACAAGGGAGCCCCTGATGGTTTTCCACAGGGTTGTTTATTGCCGTAGTGTGCATGACCCAATGCCATCTATCCATGACGTTTCCACATCAGGATGAATCTGCGAAGATGAAAGAGGCAATTCAAAATGTGTCAGTTACAGAGAGAAGCAGAGTGAAACTATTCGTGTTGGGTTTGACCTGAGGCCAGGAGAGCGGTTTGCTCCCCTGTTCTACTGCACCATCAGCTCTGGTGGTTAGATCAGGAAGACTCAGGTACGTGAGGAAATACATTTCTAAATTACAGCTGCATGCATTGATAATGGGTCCAGGCACCATACTTT
The DNA here is from genome assembly GCF_013368585.1 of Megalops cyprinoides. Lineage (NCBI taxonomy): Eukaryota > Metazoa > Chordata > Actinopteri > Elopiformes > Megalopidae > Megalops > Megalops cyprinoides. The sequence continues at coordinate 27,699,357 of NC_050602.1, forward strand.
GCCCTACCATTTGATTGTTTGATATGAACATATGCAACAATACAACTTTAAATGAAAAATGTAGATTATAAAGCTATGTCAAAAGGGTTGATTTTGACTGGCTAATTGAAGATTAGTACTGGAGCGCTTCTGTATTCATGATGGTGCTGGGTATTACAGCCATGTGTGCTAGGATGAGCTGTGGTCAGATGGTGCTGGTCCTTCTCTGCACCAGCCTTTGTTCCTGTGATTTTAGTAGATTCACTTTCATAACCCTGCTTTGTAAACCATGGGTTCGAGTATCTGTGCGGTGAATCAATCCGAGCTTAAATGCCCCCTGCTGGAGGCTTGTTGATCCTGCAGTAGATCTCTGCTGAACTGACTGTGCTGCTGATTGCTCATGTTTACAGACATCCAGTGTATGAAACAGAAGAAATGACAGAAGGCAAATATAATGTTACAACAATATATTTGTATACTTATAAATACTCTGCAACAATGTAAATTTTATTTATATATCTTAAAGATATTAAAATACCTCACTTATATATTTACATGCTTATGAACATTAACATTTTATACAATATAAAACAAAACAGCAAGTTGATTTAGGAACTAATTTAATCAAAACTAACTAGATTTTGGAATGGGGGGGGGGGGGGTCTGCTAATTGAATTCACCCGGTGCATATACAGTATACACAGATTATACGTTCTCCCAGGGGGCTGCGTGCTACATTAACAAGTAAAACAACTCGTCAGCTCACAAATATTAATGTCCGCAAAGTTGCACAGAGGTGCATTAGAAGGTTATATTACAGTGCAAAAGTAATATGCAGCATGTATGTGCCAGGGTGGGTATGGACTCTGTCCTCAGGGTAACTCACAGAGGGTCCTTCCTGACTACAACAAGCCTACTGCCAAGCACAGCTAACCTTCACACAACATACATACAATGTCTCAACACTGCTGAGCTTTTGGTAGCCAGAAGCTGTCATTCATGCACTCATCAGTTTTTTCATTGTTTTTACAGCATCAGATCCACACACACCAACTGCTGAAGTCCAGCACAGAGGTCTTCCGTTCCAGGGTCTGTGCCTGTGACCTGCATGATTTCAATCTACTTTCATTGCAGAACAACAAAAAAAGGAAAAAACCTGAACAGGACTTTTTGCTCAACATGAGAAAAACCCTTTCAATACTTCCCATCACCAACAGCTCCAAGTGGCTTTTTAAAAGAAACTAAAAAACGCGTAGGAGAGGCTGCCTCAGACCCTGCGGCCCGCGGAGCTGGGTGCTCACAGGATGCTGCAGACGGTGGTGGGGTTGTGCTTGTTGGTGGTTCTGGTCCAGTGTCCGCTGGGCTGGAAGTCCTCGGGGCAGAGGGCGGTGTAGCCCACGGCCTCCACGGACCGCCGCTTCTGCACGCGATGCAGCAGGACGCGGTACACGCCGGTCACCGGGCTGCGGGAGTCCGGGCAGGCGTTGTTCTGCAGGAGGGCGTCGCTGATGCCCAGGTCCCGCAGGGCCGCCTTCACCTCCAGCTCCTCGGCGGACAGGGCGCGGGCGGGGTCGGCCAGGTGGGCGGGCGTGAGGGCGGCGGGGGGGTACGGCGGCGGGTACTGGATCCCGCGCAGCCAGTCGCTGCCCATGATCTGCGGCAGAGAGAGGCGGTCGGCGGGCACCGGCCGCAGGATGGCCTTGATGAGCTGCTGGCAGGGCTCGGCCACGTGCGGCGGGATGGCGTAGGCGCCAAGCAGGATGCAGCGCCGCAGACGGTGCAGGTTGTCGCCATTGAACGGCAGCGAGGCGGTCACCATGAAGTACAGCAGCACGCCCAGTGCCCACACGTCCGCCGGCCGCCCCACGTACTCCTTCTCCCGGAAGAGCTCGGGTGCGGCGTACGGGGGTGAGCCGCAGAAGTTGGTGAGCGCCTCGTCCGGCTCGCTCAGCGTCCCGAAGCCAAAATCGCCCACCTTGATGCAGTAGCTCGTGGTGTAGAAGACATTCTCCGCCTTCAGGTCCCTGTGCACAATGTTGTTATCATGCTAGAACAAAGAGCACAACAACCCACCATGATGCGAAGGTCTGAAGCCTGAATGAGCGTCTGTATGAAGCCAGGCCCTTTAGCCTCTACAAACATTCAGTCTCGCATAATATACAAGGCAGTGATCAGAACAGAGTTACATTATCCTGAGTCTTACCTCTACACTACACATCCTGACAAATTATTCACAAATTATTCAATGTATTTATAACTCTCTGTTTGGACCTTCTGATGTGAGTGTGCTATTGACTTTCAGAAGTACTCTTAGGAAAGACACAGACAGATGTAATCATAACTGATCATGTATTGACACATTAGTGTGTCTTGTATAATTATTCAAGAACTGATTGTGTATAGGAACAGTAGTATCACATTACTATATCAGACACCTAACACACAGCCCAGGGCCAGTATACACTCAGATGTGTAGCTGTGTACCCCTCTCGCCTGCAACATTACCACCCTATCCTTCTTTTCACCTGTCCCACCTATAGACTCACCATGTGTTTGACAGCGGAGATGATCTGGGCGAAGATGAGCTTGCTTTCCAGGTCTGACAGGCGCCCCCTGGTGCTGATGCGGGAGAACAGCTCTCCTCCCCCAGCGTACTCCATCACCAGGTAGAGGCGCTTCAGGGTCTCATGCACCTCATACAGCCGCACAATGTTGGGGTGCGACAGCCTCTCCATGCAGCAGATCTCTGAGACAAACAGCCCCTTAGACTTCTTATCCAGACGCACCTTATCCATGATCTTCACTGCAACCCTCTCTGAACAGCCACAAATGAGAGAGAGAGAGAGAGCAAAGTGGGAAGGGGAAGTGAAATATCTTTATTTAAATGTATCAGTCTGTTTACTATATGACCTGTCCGTCTACAGCTACGTGCTGAACTACAATGGCTGGCCAGGACCTCCTCCTACACAAGCACAGAGGTCATATTGCTTTACCTCATAACAGAAGTGAAAAATCAAAAAGTCATCTCACAGGGACCTACAGCCACTGAGTGTAAGGATCAGACACGCTGGCAGCGTAACCTAGCAACATGTGCATCCCACCACCTCCACCAGGAGCAGACATGTGCAAAGCAGCGGTGCATGGACTCTGCAATCATGCAGCGTAGAGCAGACGCATGGAACACATCACTCAGGCAGCACACTGAAGAACATTCCGGGAACTTTATTCTAGAATTTAGAATCTGATTCTGCCACAGCATTGTAGCCTACCTAGCAGCAAATGCAATGGAGCAATTAGACAACATTTAATGTCATATTTTTATTTTATATAATAAAGATTACATTATTTAATCTGACACATCATATGGGCCAGACAGCAGTAACTATAGCAACCTCTCAAGGTCAGACCACAGACCACTATTACAACTGGAGCAGACAGGGAGCAGCTGTTCCAGTTGATTAGGAGATCAGTGGCCTAAAGCCATTGCAGCTGAGCCAGTTAATCAGGCCGCTTCCTGCGGCAGTGTTCGGCCACATGCATGCTCTTATGATTATAATTACATAGCTATTGGCTTAGTAAACATCCTTATTCCTCACTACCTGCATATCTTACTGCAGTTATTATATTTTACACATATTTAGCATTTATTTCAGAATATTTACTGAAGGAATAATCCTGAAATATAATAAAATTATAAAATTTAATAATGCCAGTCTCATCTTGTTTACCACAAATGGAATATCTGAAGAAATAATGCAATTGCTTTGGAAGTTATTGGTCCAATTCTGGTCATCTGACCAATGCATATTTTCTCCATACTTGTTATACTAGCTGTCACAGTGGATTTACAGGGGAGTAACTACCAATAAAATATGAAACATGTTAAATAAAGGACTCAATCAGCTTCATCAGTTAATTGAAAGAGGCTTTGGAACATCCTGACCTTGTTAACCCTTCGGTGCCGGGCTGTTTGGCTCACCTTTGGTGAGGGCGTGGACTCCCAGCCTGACCTGGGAGAAGTTTCCAGTGCCGATCTCGCCCCGCAGCTCGTAGAAGCCGACGCGGCGGCCAAGCATGATGTCATTCACCACCGCCTCTCTGTGGGCCATGTCGTGCAGGACCCTCTCGAAGGGCGTCTTCTTCACCGCCTGCTCCTCTGTGCTGTCCGACGCCCCTGCGTCCTGCAGGCCCGGCTCGGCTCGGGGACCCCTCTTCCCCAGCCTTGCCCTTGGCCTGCCCTTGGGCCCCCCGGCCTGGGCCAGCCATGGGGAGCCCTCTTTGCCCCGGGGTGGAACACCAGGCCTGGCTTTGTGCCCTGAAAGACCACAGGGAAGGGAGAGGGGATTAAAATCAAATTTACTAAATCAGTCACAATGCCTGTGTGCTGAGCCAATTATCAAAATAAAATCAGATTTTGATGGGGAGAGATCAAAAATATCTAATATTGTCTAATAATGTCTAATAATAATGTCTAATATTCCCATAACACACAACCTTTAGCTTCTGGGAACAGTGACATGAATATATTAAATCCTTCACTCATTCATGCCTTCATTCAATCATTGTATTACACTGGGGTTTCTCCTTGTTCTACTGGTTGGGTAGACAGAAAAATAGAATCTGAGTGGCTGAACATAAATTTCCTCCAGTCCAGGTGCTTGAGAGGTTTCCAGTAGGTTCAATTTTATAATGCAAGACAGGAGGACATCTAGTGGCCAAAGGAAGAATAGTAACGTATAGGACGCCATGCCTATTTTAACAGCTTTTTCTTAACATAAGGTTATTATATACGGTTACTTTTGGAAGAAAACACGCAAACCACCCTGCACCCTTTACAAAGACTGAACAGATGTGAGAGGTATTATCAGCGGCACGCAGCATCAGATTCAAACTCAGCAACAGCAGTGTGATTCTGAGCCCCGTAAAAACAGACTCTCCAGCTCGTACTTACAGAGATCCTTCCCACTGTCCGTCTTTGCCATCCTAAAACTTTTTCGCTTCCTCAGAACCATCGTGCAGTGATGTGACACTGTTTGAACAGACCGCCGGCAGATTCGCACCCAGCTCCTCTCCGTCCACCGGCTGTGCAGCCGCTTCACGGTGAGCCGTTATGTTCGCTCCGCCCTCCCGCTGCCGGTTCTCCTGGTGTCCTCCGGATGCTTGAAAGTTCTGTGTGTTCCAGATTCAATTTCTTCTGCAGAACTTTCCTGAACTCCGGGCATCTGTACGACGTGGCCACCGCAGAGAGCCAGGACTGTTAGGGTTCTGGTCCGGGATGGAGGCAGCCGGGTCACCAGGTTTAGCCGACCTGTGCGTGCATGCGACAGGTCCTGCAGCCCGGTTCGCGTCCCGTGACGGTCTGCTCTAATTCGACCGCAGGTCCGCCGTTTGAAGCTGCATTATCTCTTCAGACAGGCTTAGCGGGACGTGATTTTATCTCCAGTCAGAAATTCACGTGCACCATCGGTAATGAGATTATACTCCTATTCTCTCCTCTTCAACATGCGATATGGTCACCCCCGCCAAACACCTCCCAAAAGCATTCACCTGTACAGGGGTGCAGTACGGTGAGGAGGGGGCGTTTCCTACCTTGTTAAACTGACCAAGGGAAACCTCAACTCCTATACAACTTGTCATACATAACTCGAAAGGTATTACAGTGGTAAAAACATTATTTCTGTTTCTAATTCACTTGTACCTTTCATATGGAGCCTATGTGAAATAGCCAACTGATCCATCACTGCCCAAAGTTAAAATCCATTCTTTCAGCAAAGTTTCAGCTGCTCGGAAGGTATTACCCACTGAAGTCACCAGAAAGAGGAGGAGAATAAGAGTATGACAGGGTGTAACTGCCGTACTGCTCCGATGCTTTCCATATGTGCTGGCGGAGTGGTGTAGCGCTGAACAACTGTAACAGGATGTTGCAGGTTCAAGGCCAGGTATTTCTGCTGTACTCCTGAGCAAGGTGCTTAGCTGGGACTGAATTTATACAGCTGTATGACGGGATACAGTAAAATATAATGCAAGTTTCTCAAATGCAGCGGCAGTAACGGAAAGGCATGGTAATCTGGCGCGCCAGGGATTAATCACGGCGCTGCAGCTGTAATATGTGGCAGGTCAGACAGCGTCTGTCCACCGCTTAGCAGACTTTCCCTGTCAGGCATCTGGGGATTACAGCCAGTCCAGACCTGCTGCACAGGTGTGACCTTCTCCAGAGGAAGGTGAGAGACGCCAGCCAGCGTCCACCAGACACAGACATCCCTCATCCACACCAGACAGCCAGGGACAGACAAGGTCAGGGAATCTGGAAGGTCGGGTCCGGCAACTCGGTCACCCAGTCTGAGACTGTACCGCCGTCTGATCGTCGTAACATTCATTAGTTTAGCAGACGCACTTTAAGGGCGATACAGTATCCGTTTAAAAAGGTGGATATACTGACGCAATTCAGATATGTAAATTACGATCAGTGTTGCATATGCAAGTTTACAGCGCACGCCCATTTTCTTTATTTACGACACTTTACGCTCAGCTGATGCCCATCACTTCTGTAAGCCTGGCCATTGCACACTGATGCACCCGCGGCCCGCAGAGAGCAATCTGTAGGGCGCGCGTGTTCATTATTTGATAGCTGAGAAGCGCGATTATGGATTAAACACAGTCATTCAGGATGACGTCAACCCTAACAAGTGTTTTTTTTTTTTAAAAAAAGGATTTCGCTGATTAAACGAATGCACTAATCACTAACAGATCATGAGACAAAACGGACGACCATAAAAGTAGCCGCCTGCTTGATGTAGGTTTTTAAAAACCATTTCAGGCCCCCCCCGCACCCCAGAGTTTGACGCACGCCCCGTCAAAAGAAGCCTCACTGGTTAAAAAAGACCGACGAACAATAGACTGCCTGTAGAGAAGCTGGCCGCCACTTCTCTCACAAATGAGCCAAAAACAAAAGGTTAGAAACCAATAATGTATTTCAAAATCTAAACAGACAAAGAAACCAGCCTATGCAAGCCAACAGCAGGGACAAAGTCAGACTCCTCTGCTCCCCAGCCACACCTGTATTTATTCACCTTTCAATTAATCGGGTGTGACTCGTTACCCAATAGGCTGGCTCCCCAAACAAATTGCCAACACGTGCATACAATTAACCAATGATTAATACACAATTTACAATTAGCAATTAGCATTTAGTCCAAGAAGAGGTGGTGAAGGCTCTCCTTCACACTGCATTTATTCAAAGAAATACAGCGTTTAATTTTAAATTCCAACATACCACCACATTTATCGAACGAAATAAGGTGTTTCCGCAAAATAATCATAATGTGGGAAAAATCTTCGCACACGTCAAACGTAACCCTGCCCTTGTGGCTTAAATGCTAGACGCTAAATGCCAGACGCTTTAAACTTCTTCAAGTGTCTCTATTTGGGAAGCTGGAGTCTGGCCGAAGAGCCGTTGCCCACATGAACAGCACGGCAGCGCCTTTTTATATTGTGCACAGTTGCGCTGACCGACTGGACGGACTTTAAAGGTACATTACGTTAATAGCTATAAAATATTGCTGTAATTATACGAATAAGCATCACATTATTTCACAGAAACGAATCATTTAACAACAATGAATCAATGTTATTTCTCTGTCTAATCACTCGTTTCTCCACAATAACACGCAGTTGCAAGAAAAATGTGTTGCTCCAGTACCCTTGGCCAAACTACAGTAATTTGGCCTTATCTTCAGCTGAAAAGCCTTGAATGAGAGAGAGAGAGAGAATGTGAGAAAGCCCCAGGTAGAATGCCACGCAAAATCATCTAGAAACGTTAATTTATTTGGAAAAGTTTGAAGAAAAAGGGTCGTCGATGACGCCTATTAGATTTTACTGTCGACGCGCGCACACGTGACTGACAGGCGATTGGCAGCCAGGCTGGCTGCATCCCCGCTGCCCATTAGAACATTCTGTTCTCCACTGACCGCCACACCGCTGGAGCTCAGCGCCTAAACCGCCGCGTCACTGCTGGTCAGTGTGTCAGCTGAGCTGCCAATCAAATGCCAGGCTACAGAGGATCCCACAAAGGGAGGCGTGGTCAATCTAAAGACGGACAAGTTAACAAAAAGCCGTATGACGTAATTTCCTAAGTGAATGTACCCTAAAGAAGTACACAGAAGAAGAAGCACAAGAAGCCATTAAAAAGAGACTCAGCAAATTATATAGCTTTCAGTGGATTGCAATTCAAGATATTTCCACCCAGATGTAACTATTATAATAATGAAAGATGAGATATTTCCCAAGAATACAATGAAAGTTCACCAACAGGTGCTTTGTGAAAGCAAAACTAAACATTCTATTGCCTCTACTTCACCGATGTCCATTGCTGCCTCAGTTTCTGAAGCTGCACTTTCGGGATTTCCAAAATTCTCGTGGTTGACAATGGCTTTGCACGGACGCACGTCTGTGTTCTTGCGCTGGAAGTTGCCTTGGGTAGGAACACCTGCTGTATTCATGTAAGGTGCTCAGCACAGGTGGGACACGAAGATATTTCATGCCGGTTTTATGACGGTTGATGTAATTTATTTGTCAAATTATAACAATAAAAACCGAGCAACAGAATAACAATGCACTACTAATTATCTGAGTTAGACAGGCGTCTCTGTCCATCCGACACCATAACCGCAGGCTGGGATCAGAGGCCCACGTTTCAGCGAGCGGTATAAAGCACCAGTGAGACAACAGAGGGAAATAAGCCAAATCGATTCCGCTGTTCATCAGCTTCTTAAACTAAGGGGAGAAAATTAATTAACCAATTCTTTACCTTTTCCGCTGAATACTGGAGTTCTCGTGGACGACAACGGAAAAGCGGGTGAGAGATAATGAGCTCCCTCTTAGCTGACAGAAAGAGATGGCTTTGGCGTGTTTCCCTCTGCTGTGGCTACAGAGCTTTTGAACAAGACGTCATTCCTAACCTCCATCAAGTGTTTGGAGAGATGACTGACAGACACGTATTGCTGTGTTTAGTAAGCAGTGCACGCCCAGTTTTCTCCTTACATCCCAATGTCTACACAGTGTTTATGACTTTTTGTGCACCCCGCGGACTGCAGTTGCACACCTCTGTATTGTCTCCTGGCGCCGAGCCTGTTAGTAAGACCGTCTCGGCTAAGTTAAGCATGACAGCAAAAAAACAAAAACAAAACTTTATAATACATTCGAAATCTTGCTTATAATTGCGTATACCCTTGAAACGATTCCCCTAAAATGATAACACGTGAATACTGAAAGCCTACCTGTTCCCTGCGGATCCTTCATGGGCTCTTAACTCAAGGGCGATTCAGACTGAAGGCTGCACGTGCGCAATTAGGCATTATCACCGCGGCTCAGCGTTAGCTGCTGCATCCTCAGCTAAGAGGCTTTCAAGCACAACGTGACACTGGGGAGAGTCGTTTCATTCTGTGGTCTGCTATTGTAATCACAAACTAGGCTGAGATTTGTAGACATTTTATGCAAATTTTATACAAATTCAGAGTGTTTTCAGTGTGTTTTTGTTTACATATTCGGAGTGTTTTGAAAATTCGAAATCTTGTGAAATATGAGTAGAGTTTGTCTGGCATACTATATTACTCGTCATCAATTACTAGTCTTTAAACGCTAATATAGTTTAAAAGCGGTGATTTTAAGAAAACTAAGCCTGCCCACTGGAGTGACAAATGCTATACATATTGCAGTTGAAGGCAAGAAAATCCAAGCCTCCTGTAAAAATTACTCGTTTTTTAAGTCTTTTTTCTTTTTTTGTTTATTTGACTTGAAATATTTGGCTATCAAACATAGTAAAATCCCCTCTTCTCCAGTTCAGGTTAGCCCAGTTTGAGCCCATGGAAGCCGGGCTTCCCATTGAAACTTTCCCATTGACACGGAATACAACCGAGGTCGATGAGATGCTTTGTCTGGTTCTGATTAGACTAAAACAACGTTACGTCACGAATCAAGCCCCGCCCAGAATGTCGGCTTCACGTGTATTTATACAGAGCTGGACCTTTCCTGTGAAGCTCAGTTCTCCATTATCCACCGTTACGTAGATGCAGTGGAAATCATTCAGGAATGATGCTTGTTCAGTGTTTGCTTTTGTGGATGCACTGATAGCCTTATTATTTTCACTGACAGCTGGCAGTTTGCAGTGAGGAAAGCACTCAGTCCAGGAGAGATACAGTAAGCAGCAGCACGAGACAGTTACTCCATATCCACAGATGGACAGAGTAAAGCTGCTCAGTCCTCAGATGGTGAACAAGTCAAATGCTTAGCAAATTCTCAGATTGCAGTGGATACGTTTTTTTACGTATTTGCGTTCAAATGAAGTGTTGAATCTGTCCTGTTTTATCCTTTTTGTTTTTCTTGCCACTGTAACCCCGGTCTTGCTTGCATGGATGTTTTACAATTTATGGGAAAATGTGTATGCAAAGTAATTTAATTTGATCTGTTAGCAATGAGCTTATATGGTTGTATTTGTTGTCTACCAGGTTGCAGAATTGAATAATGTCCTCCCCCAAGAAGGACCCAAGATTACTCATTTTAAAGTAATGTGGCAAAAAATCTTCCAGGTTATTTTTAAGATATACAGTTGGGTCATGTCAACCTGACAAAAGGAAACAATCTTAGGCAGGCCAAATCTGTCAGTGAAACAAACTCACAGGCAGATGGATGTGGTTTTAAAGAAGTGAGGTTTTATTGTCACCTTCCAATGATCAAACAAATGCAAAATGTTTGACTGAACATAACATTTCCAGGTTTAACTGCCCGGTTAATCAATGCCTTTTAGCTTGGCGCCCCCTACTGGTCACGTTGATATTGCTTAAGACTGTTTTTGTCTCAGGTTGGGGTGCTGTAACTTAATCCCCCCACCTTACAATAGAAAAGATGATTAATGCTGTCTGCCCCTTTGGGAAATGGGAGATGTTTAGGGGGCTGAAAGCTGCTTAAGGGGCTATCTGAGCTGAGATAAGCATGATCAGCACGCTGTTCCTCTCAGCGTGGAGAGCAGCTGGAGGAGCAGCTGAAGGGGAGGCTGATCAGACTGATCCTCAGCGTGTCCCTGCAGAGAGCTCCCTCCCCGGTTCCCTCCCGCCCGCTCACCACCAGGGGCACTCCGTAGCATTCATTTTTCCACAAGGCTAAGAGCCTTATACTCCAGCATTGCAATCATCCCAGGAACCCTGACAGGGGGTGAACTCCTCAGGGTGGCAGGGTTTGGGGCGCAGGGTGATCCTGACAGGGAAACCCAGGCGGGGGGGTTGGGGGTGATACAGGGAACCCCATTATGAACGAGGTCCCCCCGGGAGTGTTTCCCATTCTCTGAGTGCTCCATTGGGCCAGTAATTACTGTACACTTAATTGGTTTTCAGGAGATTATCAGGCTGAGATTATCAGGCTGAGATTTCCAGTGTGGTTTGAATGGGATTTGTTATCCATACACACAAAGTTTGTAACTTTCTTTTGTGAATGGCTCACAGATACTGAAATCACAGGCTGATTTCTGTCATATATAAATCCTGAAACATACATGTGGATTTAGACATTCATTTTAATGTTTTTGAAGGTAATGCTAATATGTTATAAACATTAACAGCATATGCAATTTTTGTGAGGGTTACCTATTGGGAGGGGGATTTTTTTCCTCCAGCAATGAGGCTCTTCAGCTTGGTTGTACACACTGCTGTGAAGAGAGAGGAATTTCCATAGCTCATGGCTGCATGTGTCTCCATCAGCAGACCCCTCTGCCGCTGCAGTGGCTGCAGATGTGGAGGTGTGTATGGGGTGCAGAAGCTGTGACTACACTTCCTGGCACCACCCACGCTATCTGTGATTGGCCTCTGAGTGGTGTATACGTGCATGTGATTGGCTGTGAAGCTGTAGCGTGTCCAAATGGAGTGGGAGCAAAAGACTGGGCACAGAATGCAGGCTGGTTTATGATTGCTCAATGGTTAATATCATATCAAATATCATCAAAATAAATATCATCTGTGAGCCATCAAATTGAGAGTTACAGATATTGACTGTAATCCAAAATTCTCCCTTTAACATCTTTTATCTACATACAGGCTTCAAAGAAAAATTAAAACTAATCAACCCACTTACTCAGAGGTTCAAAGTCCTTATACTGTATTGTATAAGTGTGATTCAATCAACCACAAACATTCTACTGGTTGCAAACACCTTTGCCCCTGTAGAACTCACACCTGCCTGAGAGATCCCACTGCCCCCCTGAGTTAGAAAGCATCTTACTCTGATCACCGTTTGTTCCATCAGTCAACAGGAGCCACTGACAGATTTGGATGTCAATATCTCAAGGTGATTGCTCAGAAAGGTTTAATTTTGATGGGAGTAATAAGTTAAAGTTGTAAATGATTTTGTGTCTTGAAGCAATCACTTCAAAGTTATTGGCATTTGGACAAGCCAGGATGGTATAATAGAAAGTTGTACAGGGAGAAACAGAGCAGCTGCTACCACCTGGCCTGAGAGCTGTCAAACAGACCACCATCAAAGGTAAAGGCATTCATCTCTCTGTCTCCTATAACACTAGAGTCACAGCATACATTAAGGGTCTGCTTGAGTATGTTTCTCTGTTGCATCTGTGTGCAATAAATTGTAATTCCTTTTACTTCTGTGTCAGTGGCAGGCTTTTCTGGTAACACCTGAGAATATAAACTGAAAATAATACAGAGTTGCTGGTTGCTGTCATTACTAATATTACAGTTATTTTTCTCACACATATTAAAACGAATAATATATTGATATTATTAGTTATTTAATTTTGCTAAGCCTTTATCCAGGTGGACAATTTAAGATCTTGTAAAGGAAAATTCATTTGTCAGTGGATGCCTTTTTTATTTAGTTTCAGAAAATAAACTCCAAAGAAAAGAAGAATACAGCAGAGGTGCTGTCCAGCAGATGACTGGCTCTGTGTGTTTGAGGCTGTAATAAGTGAGTCTCGTTGCTCTGAGCAGCTAAATGCTGGGTGGGAGGGGAGCTGCAGCCAGCGTTTTAATGGCCGTCTCCCAGCTGTAACCCGAGCCGCACACAACGGAGGGGCAGACACAGGGCCGCAGCGTGGCCACCAGGCTGATACGCCTCCTGATATTGTTGGACGACAGCCCTTGTCCCTCTCAAAGGGACTGCTATTCAGATCAGTGAAAACGATGAAATGCTTCCATTATAATGAGGAAGTAAAGGGGCCGAGGGCCAGAGACACCGGATCACCCCCCCTTTGCAGGACTCCTTTGTTCCCTGGTTTCATATCTGAAATATCGGCAGGCCTCGCAGGTGTACCGCGGACAGACCCTGGAAGGGAGTGTGGGCGTGTGCGTGGGACAGGATGGGAAACAAACAGACCATCTTTACTCCACAGCAGCTGGATGCCTATCAGGTGCACCCTTCCTCCTCCTCCTCCTTACACCTGGCCACCTTTACACCTGCATCATTAGCGGTGTGATGTCTGAATGATGTTATGAAATCTCTCTCCACATTTTCAAATGGACGGATGTGAATTCTGCATATTGCTCTGCTCCTAGGGTGAGGCAGCTCTGATGTTCTGTTAGCAGCATGAAAAACACAAGGTTTCACAGCTTGCTGACCTTATGCTTGCTGTTTTTTGTGTGCTTGTGTTTTTGTAGGACTGCACATTTTTTACCAGAAAGGAAATTTTAAGGTAAGAAACCTTTTCAATGTTGAGGAACTCAGAACCCTGTTTGACTGAGTGCTGAAAAATGTCTTGCAAAGTACAGCGCTAATTTTAATGGTGTCAGTCATTTTCCTTGCTGAGTGGTGTAGTGAAGACAGCAGCAGTTCAGCCGGGACTTGAACCTGTCACCTTCTGACTACTACAAGTTCTGCCTCAAAATAATGTCTTCTAATTTTACAGAGGAAACCTGCAATCTAGGACAAACTGGAGGAATGCACCGTGTTGCTCAAAACCCATTCGCCTGTAGTTTGTCACGTTATGCATGAATGAACCGTCACTGCAGAATGAGCTGTGTTCTATGCCTGAGTGTCTCTGAAAGCAGCGGAAAAAGAGGCTATCTTACGATAACACAGACCTTTCTTACGAGCACGATCAGGGGGTTACTATCTTGACCTGTATCGAGTCATGCTTTGAAGTCTGTAAATCTATACCGCAGGGTTGCCATTTACTGATGTATGAACTTTGTTCAGTTCAGGTGATGCAGAGAATCTGACATCGTGAAATAACAAGTAATTTATCATACATAAGACATACATCAAACCATTATATAGTATTGCAATTAAAATTCTTTTCCTTTCAGAATGATTAAATGTCGCTTTGTAGCTTTTTTTCTTTAAAAGCCCAAATATGCTGTTGGCAACATTATCGTTGTTCTTCCAGGCTGTTCCACCGGTACCGAGACCTGGCTCCCCAGCTGGTCCCGCTAGACTACACCAACAAGCCAGATGTGAAGCTGCCCTACGAGCTGATTGGCAGCATGCCCGAGCTGAAGGCATGCCTCCCCTCCGGCCGCACCTGTCACAAATGCCCGTCAATAATTAATCACCTGCTAATTGCGAGGAGTTTGGAGGGTTGAAGCGTCACCCGATCCTCTTTAAATGCGGGCGGGGAATAAAGCGCCGGGGCTGGCGCTCAGTGCAACGCAGTCTATTATCCGCCACTTTGCGCACAATGTTAATGAGCCCGGCGTGAAAGCGACAATGGGGCACATTTTCAAGCGATTAAGCGAGTTACACTATACAGCAGTAGTACCCTCCAAAAGGGATGGCCGGAACATCTGTTTTCGTTGACAGCATCACTCTCACGGATTATAATATTACCGTGATGATGAGATTATAATAACCTGTGTCCCAAGTGTAGGATTAAAAAAAATGATTGTGTTACTTGTCCCGTAGGCTTTCTCTCACTGACGCGGCGTTTTTCGGTGTGCTTCCTTGCATTGCAGGACAACCCGTTCCGTCAAAGGATCGCCGAGGTTTTCTCGGAGGACGGCGAAGGGAATATGACCCTGGACGATTTTCTGGACATGTTCTCTGTGCTGAGTGAGATGGCACCCAGAGATCTGAAAGCCTATTACGCCTTTAAGATCTATGGTCAGTAATGATGACGTCTGTTTCAGACACTGTAGATGTGGTTATTCATTTGCAATACTCACCATACTCTTCCAAGATGACTTTAGTCAGGAATGTCACTCCAGCACAATAACTTTTTCTAAAACTAGCTTCAATTGATTACCGGTGTTTAGAGATTTTTTTGTCTTTTATCGGGGTGTTTTTCAGGGCTTATTCATGACTAACTACAAATAATCATGAATTACTAATAAAATTAATTTAGATTAATGACTGTTTTAACCGGTTTAAAAACTCAGCGGTAATAGTATAATAAACAGTGCCCTACAAATGTATTCATACTGCTGACTAAATAGGAACAAAAAATGTAATGATAGAAAATGTACGTCACTTTAAAAACTAAATTCCAGATTATTAAATGAAGACAGGGTGTTTTTCCTCATTTTTTAAAAAACGGAAACCCTGTTCAAAGTCAAGAGAACAGTCACTTTGCAGTCAGACTGAATCTAGCCTTTTCAGCATATTGCCATGTGCTAAAACCCGTTTTAGTGTGTAACAATATGCTGGAAAGGCTTTACTCACCTGCTCTTACGAAGATCACCAAACCAAGAGCAATCAGAGCGACCTACGCACAATATATATTATTGCTGTAACCGGGGAAAATGCGAACGACCCAAGGGAGATTTAGCTGAGCAAAGGAGAGGAGGACGTGAAAAGGCCAGTGAGAGATTATTGATATGGCATATTAGAATTATTCATACGGCCATTGTGGGAGAGGGCTTGTCTGTGCGGCCCCTTGTTGCGCTAACGTGCCGCTAATTAATCCGCGCTGACAGAGGGAGCTGTTTTACAGCAAGGCAGCGGTCACGGGTCACTGAGAGGGTTCCTGCATTATTCAGGGCCTGAGGAAGGGAAAGGGGGTGGGGGGGGGGGGGGGGGGGTGGCAGCGTTTGCTTCCTTTAAAAGGAAGCTACAGAACCGTGGCAGTGAATTAGCCTTTTTCTCACTGTTGCTAAAAGGAACACATTTGTCTGTTTCTGCGATTCAGCCCAAGGAACCCGCTATGGCCACAACCCAGAGGCCCTCCTACACCCCAGCTAGGCAGACGGGGTTAGAGTTTCCCTGGCCCTCATATTCGTAGGCAGCCTTGGAAATGACCAGCTTTCAGGAGCTCTGAGCCCATCACTTGCAGGGTGACGTTGCTTGCAGTCACAGGAAGAAAACTGTGACATCATGTCTGACAGACACAATGATTAAAGACGTAACTGTAAACATGTCCTTTACTGCTATGCACAAAAAATTCCATCACTTTTGCTTGCAGGAGACTCCATCACTGATTGGTTTCTTTGCCTCCCCTCTCAGACTTCAACAACGATGACTACATCTGCAAGTCAGACCTGGAGAAGACGCTGAACAAGCTGACGAGGAATGAGCTGACGGAGGAGGAGGTGCGCATGGTGTGTGAGAAGGTGATCGACGAGGCCGACCTAGACAACGATGGCCGCCTCTCTCTGGAGGACTTCCAGCACATGATCGTCCGTGCCCCTGACTTCCTCAGGTTCAAGCTCCGCCCTTGGCATATCCTCTGCCCGACAGCATGGGGGGGTGCAGGACTCTTTAAACACAGTGTTCTGCCACTGAATTTCCCACTGGCTCCTTCCTGCTGGACGTGGCAGGGGTTCATCTGACATCACACTGTTCTGTGATGTTTCACCCCATCCTTTTTGCCCTTCTCACCACTGAACATGCAGCTCTCCTGGGCGTCCCAGCTACAGCGTCGGGTTTACAAACTCGGTTTGATGTGTTTGAAGTGATA
Organism: Megalops cyprinoides; assembly: GCF_013368585.1. NCBI lineage: Eukaryota > Metazoa > Chordata > Actinopteri > Elopiformes > Megalopidae > Megalops > Megalops cyprinoides. Next base: position 27,716,221 of record NC_050602.1, read on the forward strand.
CGAATCTTCACCTCACTCTCATCTTTCTTACAGCACCTTCCACATAAGGATTTGAGGAGCAGCCAGAAGGACAGTGTCACAACGGCAATCAGACCCGGCAGACACCGGAACAGGGACAATGCAAAAACAGAGGAGGGAGATAACTGCCTCAAATAACTGCCTCAAACTCAAAACCCAGAGGCAGCAACGTCAGGGGCAAACTTCTTACTCCACAGTGACCCAATAGACGTCCAAGTCAGTGTCTTGGAAAGACACATGTGAGAGACATGGTAGTATTGTGTGAAGAGCCCTGACCACTAAACAGGTTTAGTCTCTTGCTTATTGTTGGTTAATGACACACTATATACTGATGTCTTAATGTACTGTAGTGCCTTAATGATTCTATAGCTCAACTTCTACACACAGACCTGTGTTTTTGTTAGTATGTTATCCAGTCTTTACTGTAGACACTCTAAGTGCCTGAGATGACTGATAGTTCTGCAATAGATCTTAAGCTGATAGAGATAAGGTTCAAAGACATGTCATTTTTTTTTTACATGTTGGTTTCCAAGAAACGTTAATGTTAAATGTTAATTACTTTAATACATTTCAGTAAAACAGTCCCTGGCTCTGTATTCGTGTTTGTTTGTTTCTTTTATTATTCTGGAAGCCACCCTTACAGTGACAGACAGGACCGTGAGTGGAGCTGCACAGAATAGCATTAGACAGTGTCAGTGTAGCTGCGCTTACCGCAGTTAATGCAGTGCATTTGGCATTCTGAGCTGAGGTGTGTCTGCATGCAGGCGGGGCGCTCTGAGCTGAGGTGTGTCTGCATGCAGGCGGGGCGCTCTGAGCTGAGGTGTGTCTGCATGCAGGCGGGGCGCTCTGAGCTGAGGTGTGTCTGCATGCAGGCGGGACGCTCTGAGCTGAGCTGAGGTGTGTCTGCATGCAGGCGGGACGCTCTGAGCTGAGCTGAAGTGTGTCTGCATGCAGGCGGGGCGCTCTGAGCTGAGCTGAGGTGTGTCTGCATGCAGGCGGGACGCTCTGAGCTGAGCTGAGGTGTGTCTGCATGCAGGCGGGACGCTCTGAGCTGAGCTGAGGTGTGTCTGCATGCAGGCGGGACGCTCTGAGCTGAGCTGAAGTGTGTCTGCATGCAGGCGGGGCACTCTGAGCTGAGCTGAAGTGTGTCTGCATGCAGGCGGGGCGCTCTGAGCTGAGCTGAGGTGTGTCTGCATGCAGGCGGGACGCTCTGAGCTGAGCTGAGGTGTGTCTGCATGCAGGCGGGACGCTCTCTCTAAAGTAGGGCTTCTCAGCTGCTCAGCACAGCAGAGGCCCCCATATGTCTGCTGCTCTTTCCAGGCGTTAGTATTGAAATCAGGCATATTTCCCATCTCTCTGTCAGTTTCTGTCTGTATGAGTGAATACAGAGGGCAGTGTGTTAGTGTGGAGCGCACAATGGAGATAGAGCTGAGGCCCCTATCGGCATGGAGAGAGATCGTGAATACCATACGTTCATGATTCTGCTGTTTTTAATATGCCGCTGAATGAATCAGCAGAGACCTTCAGAAGCAGGCCAAAGGTGTCCTTAACACCCACAGCAGTCCCAACACAAACACCGAAGCCCCTCACACTTTAAAAGAATCTTATTTTAATAAATTGTCAAAAGATCACATTATCTACAGAGCTGTAGATCAATTTCAATACAATTTTAGAAAGTACAGTACAATCAAGGTAAATCTCTTTTCTTCAGCTAATGTTATTTACAATTGCTTTAAAAATGTAATTTCAATGTTCTCCTCATCCCACCATCAACAATTTAGTTAGAATGTAGAATGTGGTCACGGATAAGGAATGCGAGAGATATGTATCATACTGAAAAAAAGAGGAAGAAAATAAAGGCAAAAGCTCTGAGGGCGAGTGACTGCGCTGGATGAGAGAAATCACAGCTGTGATGGCCTGCAGACCGCAGGACCGCGGTCACACCTGCAGACCGCAGGACCGCGGTCACACCTGCAGACCGCAGGACCGCGGTCACACCTGCAGACCGCAGGACCACGGTCACACCTGCTGCACAGGTGGAACTGCTCCAACAGCAAATATCCTGCACGAGATCGTCCCCACTCTGCCAGTTAGAGGCGATTCAACAGCCCTCATAACTGAGCCATATCCACATCTAAAAACATCAATTAAGCATTAAACAGCTGAATTACTCTGTTATGGATACACCTTAAAAAAAGTTTAACTAAAGTTTACCAAATTAATGACGCCATGAATATTGTCTGAATATTGGAGACAAAAGGTGACAGTGAGTTTTCATAAGCAAATTTCATAAGCGATTGCACACTATATTTGCTTTTGTATGTACATACTACTTGAACAAGTTGCTACCGAATTCCACATTAAATAAGGTCGTTAGACGCAGTTATTAGCACAGGTAACGAGAAAGGTGCACATGATAAAAAAGCTTTTTTTCCTCCTAGAATCTCAGACCACCCATTCCAAATCTCAGACTTATTTTCTGTGTGTACACATGTGCACACACACATTCACACACATACACACACAAAAGCAGAGGTCTCTGACTGTTTTGTGATGCATAGTTGCTAAGAGCTAGAGATCAAGTATCAAGTAGAATTTTGACATTTACTCTGGTAACACAGGTACAACACAAACGGCGTGGGAGCAGCGGACGGGAGCGCAGGACAGAGCGGACAATCCCAGCGTGAACACACCAGGCGACACATCACTTCACTCTGCAGTCACTTTCCTCCTGTCCTCCGTGATCGGTTCTGGCGAAGAGGTGCCCCTGAACTGGACTCTCGACTGCACTGCATCCTCTGGGGAAACTGAAACTGATTCATCTTTCTTACAAAAAAGTGCATCAGATGGCAGAGACCTGTGCATACGGAAACTGCTGTATAGTTTTTAAAAGGTGTCACTCAGTTTCATGGTGTTTGTGTTTGGTTAAGATCACTCTATTCCACCAGCATCCTCTGCCATTAACGTACATTTCTGCTTCCTGTACTCACTTCTTGCAACACAACTAAAAATACTGCATACAATGCGGATCTTTCCAGATTTATCCTAAAGAATCAAACACAGATCATCCTATTCTCATGTCGGGTGGTGCTCCCTCAGCATGTTCTCAACCAGTACTGCCATCTAGTGGAGAAATAAGGTACAAGTGCTTAGCAAGGCCATTTGGCGATTTGACAGTTCATGCTGGCATCAGGGTTATCAAACTTCTGTTTGACAAATTCAGCAGTGAGCAGACTTTAAAACAGGAGAACCATAACCTGCATCTACATCAGGAAAACTTGGCACTCCTGCCCCCAGGTGGTGAAACGGAAGAACACCGGGGCTCAACAGCTGACAGACACCGAGCTGCATTCAGCCCTGCCGAACCCTGCCGATGTCCGTCCCCTGGCCTCACACCCGGGCCTGACGGAGACGCAGAAACAGCTTTGCTTCAATCCTGTTTGGCTGCTTAAACTCACTCCTCAAAGTTAATCGCAAACAATTACAGGGCAGAGACCAAAACCCAACCCGCTGTGATACCCTTCAATGAACCGGAATGGTCCTCCACAAAGCACTGCCCACATTAATGCAAACAGAAGTATAACCACTTTTAACAGCAAAATAAAACCTACTGAACTGCTAACTACTTCCAACCAGCAGCCTAAATGCCAGAAGAGCTCAGTTAAGACCTGTTATATATTAACTAAACTATAAGGAAAAGCCGTTGTCTAACAGTGAGCGTATCGCTTGGCACAGGCTACAGACGACCTGAGGAAGCTTAAGCGCCAGTGAGTCCGAGAAAGGCCACAGGGACCGACACACAAACCCACCAATCACAGCAGAGCTCTGGAATGTTAAGAAAAGCAAAATAAATCTTCAAGTATAACTCTAATAACACTAATTACATCACTGATCGTAAGGTAATGGAAGAATATTGGAATGACAGCCAACTGTATGCTCCTTTTTTGCTTCATGGTGACCAAACTGTCAACAGAAGGTGTCCACACACTCTAGCCGAGTGAGAGCCAAGCACGAGGCAGACACAGACGGTGGAATTCAGGATGTGCTTATTTTAACACTGCTGTATTACCCTGCTTAGCAGTGCTGAGGTTTTATCATATAAACTCTTAACAGGAGTGGAAGATCGAACACGATTTTGACGTTTTGGCTCTGAAGGGCTGCAGCACCACAGTTTTATCACACAAAGGAAATGTGGAATGCTGGATGGAATGCACAGCAAGGTCTGACACCGGCCACAGCCTCAGGAGCAGACAGCTGCAGGAGCAGACAGACAGCCGCAGGAGCAGACAGCTGCAGGAGCAGACAGCTGCAGGAGCAGACAGACAGCCGCAGGAGCAGACAGCCGCAGGAGCAGACAGCCGCAGGAGGCTGCAGGAGAGCAGGTATTACACCATGCAGGGGGTCTCAGAACCCCGTTAAAGGTTCCGTTTCACCTCCTGATGTTCCACTGAGACCACACTGTCTGTCAGGAACATGCTTAAGAGACCTGTGACAGAGCGCATAAGGTCGAGTGACACAGGAGCAGGACATTACAATAACGCGAAAAAGGAGCCGAGGAGGAGCAACACTGGGGGGGGGGAGCTCAGGTGACTGAAGGAACGGGGGGCGTGTAAAAATGGGGAGTTTTGATGTCCGGGAAGATCTGGGATACAAGTTTCATTCCAAGAGGATCACTTGGCTTCGACAAAAATGAACCACAGCAACCCGAGCAAAAGACTGATGTTTCACCGGCCTCGGGAAGATGCTGGAAAAAGTCCTTCGCGAGTCCACCTCATGTTTGACTTTGCGTGATAAATGCAACACTCAGGGGAGGTGCTGGCCCAGTTCAGCTCAGCAGGGGGTGTCTTCCTTGGCAGCAGCACAATTAGGAAAAGCTAGGGGGGGCATCACGGACCACAGACTGGCCAAAATGCAGTAAAGCACCCACACAAACACAGGGCAGAGAAATGCCTCACACTGACCCTTCAGCCCATTCTTCAGCCCATTCTTCAGTGTGACAGCTTTCTACGCCACACTCATCGGCAAGACCTGCAGTCACCGGGGATCGCAGCGGACAGCCAGTTCCCCCAGCGCAGGGGGGTCAGACTGAACCCACAGAGGGACCCAACGGCACAGCGGCTGCAGTCCTGACCCACAGAATCACGCTACAATCATTCTGACCTCGGCATTTACGCCAACGATAACTCACTGCTAAAGACTCTGCTTCTGCATCATCTTCAGAAGACATTTCAGCACAAAGCACTGCGGGAAATGCTGTAAACAAACATGTGGCCATTGGAGACAATTAAACACACTGAGCAACAACTGGAAGGAAAAGCAGCGTTTCATCACAGCGAGAGGGAGAGAGAGAGGGAGAGAGAGAGAGAGAGAGAGAGAGGGGGAGAGAGAGAGAGAGAGAGAGAGAGGGAGAGAGAGGGAGAGAGAGGGGGAGAGAGAGAGAGAGGGAGAGAGAGAGGGAGAGAGGGAGAGAGAGAGAGAGAGGGAGAGGGAGAGAGAGGGAGAGGGAGGGGGAGAGAGAGAGGGGGAGAGAGAGAGAGAGAGAGAGAGGGAGAGAGAGAGGGAAAAGAGGATATCGAGCGAGTACAGTCCAGTTGTGTCCAGCCTCTGAGCGGGGCTGGTGGGCGGGTCGATGGGCTGGTGGGCGGGGCCAGACAGTAAGGCCATGGTCCTCATAAGAGGGCACAGCGGAAGAAGCTGCTCTTTTTCTGCTGCTCGGTGATCTTCACCCCCTGACTGCTCCCCTGGGGGCTGTTCCCCTCCTGAAAGCACACACACCCGGGTCAGCCCACATGACAAAATTCCATCTTTTAAAAACTCATTCAGACATCATTCACAGTGACAAAGGACAGTAAAGAAAAAAAAAAATCATACCAATTTCTTGTCCATCTTTGCTTTGATGTCTCTGGCAAGGGTCAAAAATGCCTGGAAATGACCAGAAAACAGGGATTAGAGAGACAGAAAGACACTGTGGTAGTCAAACTGAGGGACATTTTTTCAGGATTCCCAAAAACGTTGCCAAGGGCAGTCTGACGACGTTTCTTCAAGGAGCAAACAGCTTGTATGGTGGTGCCAGAGGAAATGCATACGGCTACACGTGCAACCTTCAAAATTAATTCACTTCAAATCCCGAATTATTGTTTCTTTAATGACGTCAGCATTTTCCCCCATCAGACTTGAAGTGCAGTCCTCCGCGGAGGAGTGGCTTTCCCCTGTGGTTACAGCACACAGGGCGGTGCAGCTGGGCTGTCTCAGCTGAGACCCAGGGTGCTGGTACTCACATTCTCCACATTGATGTTGGCCTTGGCACTCGTCTCCATGAATTTGATGCCATACTCCAGTGCCAGCTGCAAAGAGGGGGAAAGCAAAGGTAAGAGCTACACTGTCAGGAGGAGGAGTCACCTCTGTGTTATGTATGCACACACATAAGGGCTGTCAGTACATTCAAATGGGGTTTGGCCAGGTGAAACAGGGTTGTGTGAGGAACTGTCGGGCGTCCCGGCTCTCACCTTCTCTCCTCGGTCTTTGGACACCTGCCGCTTGTCGTTCACGTCACACTTGTTTCCCAGAACCATCTTTTCCACATCAGCAGAGGCGTGCTGGACAGAGTGAGAGAGAGAGAGGGCACACCACCATCACCACCCAATCCTGACAACAACCCTCTACTCTCAAACCCTCTTTATACCAATGAAAACAATACCTTTCCTTATGATGAGTCAAAACCACAGACAGGAAAGGTGCAGTTAATGCACTATGAGAGAGCTGCAAGCACACACTGCACTACCTCAACACTTACAACCACTCAGGAACCAACTCCCTGAACAAAAGCACAACACCAGCAGCTAGTCCCAACACCAGCAGCTAGTCCCAACACCAGCAGCTAGTCCCAACACCAGCAGCTAGTCCCAACACCAGCAGCTAGTCCCGCTAATCCTGCACACGTACCTCCTCTATGTTCCTTATCCAGTTCTTGATGTTGTCAAAGGACTTCTCGTTAGTGATGTCGTACACTAGCATTATACCCTGCAATCAGAACAAGGCCACTGTGAGCATGAACCACCAGGTATGTGGTAAGCGGTCAGTGGTGTGGTGCTGATTAGGGAGAAAACAGATGTAGACAGAATTCTGTAAGGCCTATTCCTGGGAAAGAGTTGAGGGGAGTCCAATAGTTAAGATGCAATCCAAACACCGCTCCACACAGCAGCCAGAGAAAGGGCTAAAGCCTCTCTGCGGTCTGCAGGTGCAGGTCTCAGCCATGTGGGCGGAGCCCCGGGGCAGAGTGACAGGTGATGTAACTGGGTGTGGCTGGTGCTCAGCAGTGCCTCACCATGGCTCCTCTGTAGTAGGCCGTTGTGATGGTTCGAAAGCGCTCCTGGCCCGCCGTGTCCCTGGAAGCCAGCACAGAGTTTAGTAACAGAAGCTCGGAGGCTAACTCAGGCGTGCCTGAAAACACGTTCACACACAGGTGCATGAACCCAGAGCTGCTCGTCATCGTGAGTCGTCAAATACCAAGATTTACATTCCATGACCTTCCACCCTGCAGCCAAATTTGTAGACAGTTTTAGCAAAGCAAAACAAATCAGCACAATACTGAGCAAAGAGATCAGAATCCCGACTCACCATATCTGTAACTTGATCTTCTTTCCATCTAATTCTATTGTTCTAATTTTAAAGTCAATGCCTATGAGAAGAGAAAAGAACACGGGAAGAACTTCAGGTCTGCAGGTAACAGGTTGTTGACATTGAAACAGTTTCTTGTGGCCGCTGCTGTGGTGCTGGGAAACTCTCAGTGATCCAGGGAACGGGATTATCCGGATGGTTGGCAAACCGTTACGGCCAAGACATTTTAGTGAGGCTGTGGATATCTGCCCTGTTTCTCAGAGTAGGTCTCCTTCAGCACTGCAGAGAGCATATCTGTCTGGCAGACGAAACATGGGCGCAAACGTAACATTGAATGAATGCTGACGAACAAGTCTCACCAAACCTGTCCAAATAATACCTCCATGTCCTGTCTGACAAAGGGAATGCCCGTTAGCATAGCCACTCTGTGTACACTGACGGCAAGACAGATCGTTTTTTCACACAGTCACCAGCCCTTCACTAAGCCAACCACCACTATTTCCCTCTGTCGCAATTCTGCGCTGTCATCCTAGTGGCTGTCCAACAACCGCGGTGGTCATGGAAACCCGACTTGTTACCAGAAGGTATCGGGTTCGAGTCCCCTGGCGCATTACCTGCACTGCTACGCTATGTATCTGGACTAGCTGTGCATGTGGAAACTACGAGCTTCATGTGATTGCAGATAGGACATGTAACCAGTGAGCTAACGTTACATAACGATGTAATTACATAGGTTACTTTGTAAAAACTCGCAGTCTGGCTAAAGTTAAAATACCATTACAGTCAACAAGTTTTTTTCAACTTTTTTTCCAGCAAGATAGGCTGTTCCGGAAGTGTAGAAAGCACACAGCTACGTTCGCTCACCGCTAAACTGCGGGTACACTTACAAAAAGAACAGAAGACGGAAACGATGTACCTAACGTTACTGATAACTAGCAGTGTCTTAAAAGCAGTTAGCCAGAGCGCTGATCGCTAAAAGCACTGTTTATCGATGTTAGCGATGCTAACTAGCCGGCTACCCCATGTCAGGTGACTTAAATGCAGCTAACTGGCTAGCTATGCATTCCGCCATGATGACATTCATCAACAAACCAATTATCCGCTGCATTCTAAGTAGTGAGCATTGATCTTTGTTATTTACATCAGAAAAGCTGACTGCGGTTTTGAGTGGTGTTTAGCTAAGTGGCTGGCTAGCAACCTTCTGTGTGAGCAGCTAGCTTAGCCGGTTATACTGCCCCTATAGCTGGCGGTCTGGTAGCTCTCCGGTTCATGTCTGAGCGCACTGGCTCCCAGCATTGGGCTCGGACGCTGTTAAAACAAAAACTACGTACCAATGGTTGAGATAAATGTCGAATTAAAGGCATCTTCTGAAAATCTGAACAACACACAGGTCTTCCCAACTCCTGAGTCCCCGATTAACAGCAATTTAAACAAGTAATCGTAGGTCTTCGCCATATTACTCGCTATTGCGGAAATCCCGCCCGGCAACAGTGGCAATGCCTACCGCTATGAGCAGGCCCAAATTGATGTATGATTGGGCAGTTGAGATGTCACTCATACATGAGCCCGCCCTCATAGTAGTGGCTCCGGAAGTTGATTCGACCAGACATATGACGTCAAGGGAAACTAGAAAAGCCGACAATGAAGAGCAGAGGGAGGAAGCTGGCAGCAGCTTGCAACGTAGCACTTAAACACAATGCGGGATGTCGTGCTCATTACAGTAATATGCTAGCCACTTGTTCTTCGGGTTAACTTACCTTATGCCAACCCTCTTTCAAACAGGAAGCCTACAGTAAATACAGAAGCTCGACTTAATCTTGGACGCACAGTATCCAGATGTGATAACTCAACCCTGCGACGAAATCTAATATATTTTAGCTTTGCACTTTCCGGTCATTGTTAGTAATTTTATGTATGGTAGATGTTGCAGCCTGATTTTGCTTTTATGAATTACTGTGTAGCACTGCGTTAACACAAGACTGTGATGTTTCATGTGTAGATATTTGTTAAACTCTGTACTTAATCTGTTATGTCACAGTTATATTGCAGTCTAGGACAATTGCGTGGCATTATATCTTTAAATATAATAACACTTTTTCATATATAGCCTTTTTCCTCTGATGTTCTGTAAATGCATGTTTGTTCTTGTTTCTGCCATGACGTATTCAAACCATTATGCCATCAGTTTGTAAGTACAATAGGTAACTAACTTACCAAAGCTAATAAATATCGATGCAAGCAGTCATAATGGGCGCCAAACAGCAGGGAAATAATAGTTTTCCTGCAGACGCTTCTAAAGGAGATAGGTGTTTATATCCTGAAGTACAATTCAACTGCTTTTGAAATGGAACCAGTGGTAAAATGACATGTTTAGGCGCTGTCTGCCTGGTACTGGCTGTCAAACAATATGAATAACCCTCTATATTACAAATAATATCTCATTATGAACTTGCGGAATATTTATTAAACACATTCCGCATATCCCTTGCAACTCCAATATCAACAGTGAATGTCTCTGACAGTGAATATTATATCTTATCAGCTGAGCTATTTCATATGTCAAGCTGTGTGAATGCTAAAGGTGTAACTGCGAATCAACTATGCCTGTCGACGCAACAGACTAAGTGCAAATAAAAGTATATTATGCACCATTGGTTAGTCCTGTGCAGAGTTCATGTTGTTTCGTAATGAAAATGTTAGTGAGACGTGCAATTTGATCTCATTGTCTTATTACTAGAATATTTACTTTTACTTTTATTTAAATGTACTGTACAGAAATGAATGTGCCGACATGAATATTTATATGAATTTATTTCCATTTAAAGTCATTTTTGCCTACATGTATGTTCTCTACAGTATACCACGCTATACATTAGACCTGGTCTCTATCCGAATCATCACTGCTGAGCAAAATAAATCAGAAAATCTAACTTCTTGAAATTCTTTTGATACTGAGATATCCCTCACACCTATTTCTGAAAAGCACTGTTTGTAAGGATTAAGATACGCACCACGTCAGTCATTTGACGGACTAGGCTGCAGTTAATTACCAATATCCTTCAACTAATTACTCTCCGCTACCGTAAGCAGGTGTCACGAGATTCATCAATGGGTACACATACGTTGTCATAGGCTTTCAACAGGCATCACTTAAAATGATCTTGCAATCATCTGTAATGACTACTAGTGTAAACACACTATTAGTTACATTCATACAACAATTATTTGTGGATTACCAAGCGTCTCACTGAACGAAGCCGATTAACAAATCAGAAGATTTGTCATTGGAAATAAATTAACAAACTAAAACGCATGATGCACAGAAAGGGAATAACGTGCTGCAGATGGTAAGGGTTTCATCTGACGGACAACAGACCGTAAACCAAGTCATCCATCTCCGCAGCGTCACACGCTGCATGCACATGGTGCTACCGCCGCTGGTCTACCAACCTTACTTCCTCGTTATTCGCGGAAATTTGGAAGGGCCCAGCTCGGGAATCGTATGGACCAATCCGAAGCTTTCATTTTGCTACGTCCAATCATTTTGTCCAATCACATCAGCTCTCCTTGCACTGGGTCATCAATACCACCGTGCCAAGGCTAAAATTTCGGATGCCCCGCATCAACACGGGAGGTATGACAAAGTGGACATAGAGTAGTTCAACTTTTTATCTATATAGTTAACTTTTCCGGACACCAAATGCCGCAGAGGCTGACCTCTACAGCACGGTTGTTTGACATGTGACTTTACCGGTTGTATTGATAATTCGCAAAGCAGAGCTACAGCGGCAGGCTAGCCAGCCAGTCACCCGGCCGGCTGTCGGATTAGCGGAAAAGCTAATGCTATTTAAATCTCCAACAGCAGTAGCTAGATAGACTACATAACTTGCTAGCGATGTTTGATTGTTAGTTAATGCTGAGCTAATTACTGTTAGCTGGTATGGTCTTGCTTGATTCCGCTAATGCTACAGCTTGCTACTGAATTAAAATTCCGCTTCGACTGTGCTGTCGCTTTGTTGCTTCACAATATCAAAGTATCTAGCGTAGTAACAGGCACGCTGAAAAGCCTGGTTATATTACTGTGTTCGTTCAGCCATAACTTAGTTAACCAGCCACCTGAGCTAGACAGAAAGCCTGTTATTTGGGCACCAGTAGTTCAGGGACTCTGACTTGGCAAGCAGCGGTTGTAGATTCCTGCTCGGTCCTAGCTGGTGTAATCATTGCTCTGTACAGGTTAAAGCGAGGTTTTGCCGTGATCGGTGGAGCGGTAAGGTGTCACACTTTATGTCCCGGTTCGGTGTATTCTAACTACAGTGCCAAAGTCTCGACGTTTCTGAGAATGCCCCAGACGAAGAAGTCCAAAAGCGATGCGTTTGGCTCCGGCCAGCCACCCGGTGCGGACCGGGGAGAGTCGCACCTGCTCGCCGGACCCCGGGACCCAGGGGAAAACCTCGGAGACCCGCAGATTGTCAAATCGCCAAGTGACCCCAAGCAATACAGGTAGGTTGTATTAAACATTACATTTTAGCGTTTGTGAGCACGTTTTAGTGTCATGTATACTGTATAAAGGACCATATCGTTTCTAAGGCATGTGATTTTTGTCCGGGTAAAACATTACTCTGGTGCATCCAGTGAATCTTCTTCACTCTGTCACACGCCAGTGACCCCAGTCTGAATTCCAAGTTCTAATGTCTAACGCCAGAAAACGGGGCACAACGCCCGTGACACCATAATGAAAATGATTTTTCCTGCTTTGCCAAATGTGAAGTGTATGGAATGCCTTCCAGAAAAAGCAGGCGTGCAGCGTCTCAGTGACCCAGGCAAAATATGAAATCTCTATATTTATCAGCTAGCCTTGCTGTCCTCTGATAGTTGACTGTGTAAGTGTAGTTGTTGATCTCCTTGAGCCATGATCAGTGTCCTTTATTTCATGTACTGGAAAATAGGTCAAAACAGCTAGTGCTACTTTATGTGAAGAGTAAGCTCACTGCTGTGATTGTTTTTGTAATCCAGCACTGAAGACATGGTCCACCAGCTTCCACTGTCATGTCTGAGAGCTCTTTAAGGAGAAACAACTCGTGTTTGTTTCTGTTTTAGAGTCAGGATTTGTCAGCCATGACGGATGGGACCAAAGAGCTGTCTTACATGTGTTCACTCGTTAAAACAATGATCAGGTTTCTGCGAGAGTTTACATTGTTTATAAAGAAAACCAGTGAGGCTAGCTGAGTGCGTGAAAGGGACAGAGAAGAATAAGGATGTCTCTAGGTATGTGGACTTTGGAAACTGTTTATGAAATGAGTGATGTAGCGTTCTGTTCACTCATGAGTTCTCTTGTGCTGCAGAAATCTGTCGTTTGCACTCAGAGTTTGCTGTTTATTCATTTTAACTTCAGATTATTAGGGATAATTATTTAAAAATTAAAGTATCTGACTTTGATCTGAACTTTGACCCTGTCCACAGGTACATTGAATTGACCAATGGGCTGCGAGCACTGCTGATCTCAGACTTCAGCCAACTGGATGGGAAGGCGGCCTCCGACGACGAGGACGATTCGGAGGAGGAGGAGGAGGAGGAGGAGGAGGAAGGGGAGGAAGAGGAGAGTGGGGAAGAAGAAGGGGACTCAGGGGAGGGTACAGAGGAGGACGAGGGGGAGGAAGAGGACGAACAGGACAGTGATTTTGAGGAACTGGATGAGGACAGTGAAGGGAAGAAGAAGAAAGGGAAGTCAGAGAAACAGGTTGGTGTAGTTTTTGAATGATTTATACGGGTTACATTAATAATTACTGTCCACACATGTCTTTCATGGCTGTTATTTCATAGAGCTTTATTCACCAGCCTTCATCCTGAAACAAAATTCAGAGTTCATTTAATTATTTAAAAGGTGAAGTTGCTTCAAAGAAAGTTGACGTAAACATATTGCTTGCAGAGTTTGCTGTAAGACTGTGTAGTTCTCTCTCACACTCACTAAGTGTAGCTATACTCTATCTTTCACACTGTATGTAGTTATACTCTGTCTCACTCACACTGTGTGTAGTTATACTCACTTTCTCGGTGTGATGTTACATGCTCTCTATGTTCATGTAGTTATACTCTGTCTCTCTCTCTCCCTCCCTCTCTCTCTCTCAGTCTGCAGCTGCTCTGTGTA